>NW_008795253.1:2857335-2860363 GCF_000699145.1 Aptenodytes forsteri | reverse complement strand
TGCCCCACCCCTGGAAACCTTCAAGGTCAGGTTGGCCGGGGCTCTGAGCAACCTGATCTAGTTGAAGATGTCCCTGCCCACGGCAGGGGGGTTGGACTAGATGACCTTTAGAGGTCCCTTCCAACCCAGACTATTCTATGATTCTATGATTCTATGGTTAGAGGCCTGTCTTTTCAAGTGCAGCACCAAGGGGGCATTTGTCTTGTCTCTAGATCAGATCTTCACTTCCCTTATCTGCTAAATGTATATTTCAAGGACAAAGTGATATTTCACTTTGAGAATTTAACAAAGGAGAAGAGCTATGAACACTTGGTTTTTATTTAAAGCTTTTTAGTCCAATATATCTTCGTATCTATTTATATATATATATGTATCTGAGAACAATCTGAGTGATTTTGACAAACTATGCAATACAAAAACTCTAAGTACATGGTTTTGATGCATGGAAAATATTTCCATATGGACCTGCTTAACATGTATCCCTGGGTAAATGCCATTGGTATTCAGATTTTAAAAGCTAGAATGGTAAATCAATAATGTGCATATATCATAAGACTTATTAGCCCCTAATGTCTCCTAGCTGTCCAGGGACATATTATGGCTCAATCTTATTTTCAGGGAAGTCAATGACTAAATGGTATCAAGGACCAGAGCTCCCTCCCTCATGCAGGTGCTGGAGATTGAAATTAAAAATTACTACTCTTTGTACCCTGGAGGTTGATGCCCCAGAGCAGTAGGGCTGTATCCCAAGGAAAACAGCTGGAGGCTACTGTGATGAACACGGGGGGGGGAGACAAAACAACCTCAGTTGTTAGTGAAATATTTTTTCCTTGTGACTGTTCTAACACTGCGCATGACCAGCATTCTGCATAGGCATCTTTTCTAACTTAAGAGAGTCTGGATGTTTCTGGAGAAAACATACATTTCCCTTTTAATTTCTCACTTTGACAGAAGTAATAAAAGATCACTTAATCCATGTAGTCCATTCTTTGCTGCAGTTACCAAATGTGAAAACTGCACTTAACAGTCTGGCCATGCGGTTAATATGAGTTGTAAATGGGTATTTCCCATGGCTAATCTTGATATTTTTATTTTATTTATGACCTATTTTTTTTTAATTTCAGCCTACATAGTATTGCAGTGTGTAAGTTTCTTCTCCACACTTTATCACTATAACTCTTATTTTGTTTCCCTCTGGAAAGGAAAACTATACAGTACTATGCTATCATGCTGTCTTTTCTTCCTGAATTGTGCTCTTCAGCTCCCATTGCTTTGGGGCCCTTACGTTAACAGAACAGTTCTTCAACTGAATTAGATTATCTGTTTCATCGTTTTTCTGTCTGGATGTCATTCTCATTGAAAATATTCATCTGCTTAGAAATTAACATTGTAAATGGCATTGACTAAGAAATTCTGTGTTGTGAACCAAACTGCATGTCAACAGATGTCACTTCAGTTCCTGATTTAAACCAATGAACTGATTGATACAGTAAAAAATTAACATGTTCAGAAAGTTCTCTTCCACAGTACATGCACGCACTGCACTGCCACTTTTACAGCCATGTTTATATCACAGGACATACGTTTCTCTTCAGCATGCATGATGAGAAATGTATAAAAATATGCATTTGTTGGTTATAAAATCTATTTTCCTACTTCCTTTACTTTCTTGGAGATCAAAGCTTAGATATATCAGGAACAAGCTAATAACCCTGGCAGAAAGGTACGATGAAATAGACAAACGTTTGGTGTAATTATATTATTTAGTGGTTTTGCTCAGCTGCAATGCTTATCTTATCCACTACCTCTTTTGGGATGTGAAAGGTGTCTCAATTTGTGTGATATGATAAGGCTTTGCGGTAAATATTCCTTGGCGATATACCCTACCTCATCTTTTCATGTTACTGCAGAACTGGAATGCTGGTCCACATAAAAGTACTGTAAGTATACAAATTCCCTATGTATAGATGGGATATGTAACACTGCAATATACTTCAAAATTTCAGTCAATGAAGAGGAGTTAAACTAAGGATGAGGGGGAAAAAAGACATTAAACATCCCCAGTAATGCCTTAGTTCTCTGGTCGTCAAATGTCCTGCTTAATCAAAGGCAAGTATTTCTCCCATGATCTCTATCATAGCATTTCAACAGCATCTTAATAACAGTTTTCCAAGTAAAATAATACTTCCAACCATTTCCTTACATGCTCCCCAAGATACATTTGCAATTCTGTGCTAAAGAAGATTAACAGCAAGCTGACTTCTAGCGAAGATGTAGTGATCAGGCAACAATCTATACTTCAGGTCACTGGAAAGGCCATGTAGAAGAAGCTTTACAGACATTTGCTGGATGATGTGAAGCTGAGAGTGTCTCACTCTAGACCAGAATTTATTGCACTCCATCTGTCAACAAAAGTGAAAAATTACTGCAGCTGGGGAAGCTCTTCCCTTCCCAACAATATATTGGAGAGGCGGTTGATTAGTCATCCATCTTTATTTCAGCATTTCAATTTAATATAATTGTAATTAATTCTATATCTTGGAAAATAAAATTTTAGAAAATTGATTTCTGACTTAAGAAAAATGTTTTCCATTTTTACAGGTTTCGCTGATTCTCTTTTGACCAACGTGATATAAAAAGAGACAATGCCATTCCAACTCAGTATCTGTTCTTATTTTGATAAAGTCATAAAAGTATTGACTTTACATGGATTTAAGTTTGCATCAAAGCTGTGCTTGCAATGCAGCTTGTATTAACGAAGAAGGGCTATAACTTGTCCTCCAATAAGAGTCATGCTATAATACTTCAATAAAATTAATTGGGATGGAGTTATAATGCTATAAGTGGCTTAGATTTTGATGAAGGTCAAACACTTTAGACTTCAGTGCAAACTCATTTGCCTCAACAAGAGCACAAAGATGTGATGACTGGATTCCAAAGTCCTAGAAGTAAAGCTGTCAAAGATAAACATCTGCAGATTTGGTCTAAATAATGTAAATTTAAAAAAGAAGGGAAGGGAAGGGAAGGG
>NW_008795253.1:2841903-2857123 GCF_000699145.1 Aptenodytes forsteri | reverse complement strand
AAGGGAAGGAAGGGAAGGAAGGGAAGGAAGGGAAGGAAGGGAAGGGGAAGGGAAGGGAAGGGAAGGGAAGGGAAGGAAGAAAAAAGAAAAAAAGAAAAAGAGAGAAGAAGGAAGGGGCAGGGCAGGGCAGGGAAGGGAAGGGAAAGGACTAAATGCAAGCTTTCAGTAAATAGAGCCTTCAGGTGATCACCTCAAATTCTTGTTGCCTACCAGGGGTATTAAGGTGTGTTGGCTTTGTTTAAACTGTTTATAAGGAATGCAATCCACCCAGGAGAGGTTACATGAGAAGAGGCCTTTTCTTAACAAGACTTCTCAAGTGCACAGTGTTCATTGAAGCTCAGCTCAGCACACAAAGGGAGGGAAGAAGAAACAGTCTCTGAGAGGCCTGGAATCACATTTGTCCTAAGGGCATAGCACAGACAAGAAAGGGATGGCACTGGTAATCTCTTTCAGGACAAGGATATTACATAGCTCTTCACCTTTTCAGTTTGAGTCTTAACCCCCATGTATGAATGCCATTTCCTGCACTGAAATGTACAGCTGTAGTGTCACCTAATAACTAATAGATTTTTATAGCACCATATTGTCCTCCAGCAGTGAACTCCCCCCACAAAGGAGACATAGGTTCAAATCCCATTCCTGAAAGCAGCTCCTGAGTTTATTTAGACTGCTCTCAGCCACGGAGAGCTACACAGGGCAGAACAAACCATACGCTCCTTGGAGGCTCAAATCCAGCTCAGCTGAGCTCACTGGAGAAGCAGTTTCTCAAACCATTCCCAGTGTCTTTTTCATGGAAGTAAGCACCAATTACCTAACTGTAACTATACATATACACATGGCCAAGAGCACTCAGTGCCTCACTGGGGTGCTGTAAATGCCACAGGATTTGGATCTCCAAGATGAAAATAGTAAATTGAGATCTGTAGAGACCAAATCTTCATCTGAGCTCCTAGCAAACTTTCAGTCGGTACTTGGAAGGAAAACAGAAAAGTGATCTGGTGCTTAAACAGCATTTGTCATTTGCCTCAGGATTGAAATAAGCAACATATGTAAAGGTTACATGCAAAGAACATAGCAGCACAATGCAGTCTGAAGCTTCCTTTATGCTAAAATTAAACTTTTCTATAAAAATCTACAAAATCTATTGATACAGAGGTGTTTATTCCTTTATAAAGCTCTGACTAATGCAAGTGACTAAAATCCTGAGCAGGAAAATCAATGTAACTGGTGATTATCTGTCCCCAGGTGTTATTTACAAAGATTATACCTGTTCTTAATACTGCCTATCTAAGCATGCATTTAAGTGTCACACGTCTAATTCCATCTCTTTGTTTTTGATGGTGCTTGAAAATCAAAAGATTGAAAGACAAGGACTGAAATAAAATAAAGATTTCAGGTTTTCATTTTCAGAAATACTTGGGAACATTTTTAGTTATAGAAAGGACCCATTCAGATGTTGTTATGTAATACTGAATACAGATTTCATCATGGTACCTGGGGACAGATTTAGGCACACATGATTATAGCAATTTGACTTTGGACACATGCCTTAATTTTTTTTTCAAACTGGTGGAATTCTACACAATTGGATAGGAAATATTAATTCAATCTTTCTTGAGAGGATTTCACCTTCCCACTTTTTCTCAGGCTTGAAATATCATATGAATAGGCTTTCCCAGGGATATTTCAACTTCCATGTAAATTACAAACTAGAAAATACAGCAATACAAAACATAAAAATTTATCAGCTAACAAGAATTTTTATTCTATCTCCAAACTATGTGGTGTTTCAGACAAAAAGTCTTCCAATGACTTTAATTTATCCTGCCTCATCCTATGACGTATCCTTACTTTGTATAACATTAAAAAACTTTGACATTTCTTAAGCCACAGATAAATTTTTGTGTTGTTGCTCAGATACCTTTCTTAGTTTACTGTAATGTTTTTGCTTATATATATATATATAGCAAGTGGACAATTCCTGCTAAAAATAAGGGGTCACAGGGTGTTCCCAGGGCCCATGGTCTTCTTGTTTTGGAACTTCTGCAGTCACTTACTTGTACAACATTATTATTCAGGTACAATGATTCCATTCTCATGATACAAAAGATAAATCAATCCCCAATTCAAATTCAGTAACACTGAACAGTTACATTTCTCATTGAAATTAATGGTACTTGGGAACACCCTGCCCACATAAAGGCTGAGGAAGCCCTAATATTCTGCCTACGAAAAATAAACCCGCCAGAAGCAAATGAAAAATCTGGGTTTGTTTGAGTCTTTTCTATCTGTACATATGTATTGTAGACACAAATGCTTACTTCTGACAGAAATTAAAATACTCATTAAATCAAAGGCTCCTGAAAACAGACTTGTAAGAAACATGAGTAGTATGTTTTCACAAATAATAAATCCAGAATGTCTGTTACGCTCCTCCAGTGTGATGTCTTGAATGCTGGGCTTTTTTAAACTAGTTCGTGTGAAGTAGAAGATAACTTTTAAAAACATCCAAATTGATGATGAAAACCCTGAAGTAATGGAAAATGCACAGCAAGATCTGGTAAATTGTTTCAGTGGGCTATTCTCCAATGACTCATTTCTGGTCTGAATTGATCTAGTTGCAATGTCTACAATATTCTTTCTAACTAATCTCTTTCCATCTTCATTGTTAGACCATACAGCTGCCTTTTATCAAGTTTGTGCTCTCCTTTACTGGAGAAGCTATGCAGACTTTATCTCCTACACTAGCACTGCAGATAGGGTGCACAGATCCATTTCCTGCCATGTGATTGTGTCTATGCACCTCCTGCACTTGGATTACAGATACTTCTACCCCTAACTACCACCAAGGTCCTCCTTAATTGTCACTGTCTGAGATAAACAGATCTAGCTTCTCACAATTCTCACTACCAGGTATATTTTTCAAGTCTTGTGTCATTCTTGTAGATCTTACCTGAAATAAGCTGAGCTCCTTCTGGGCCAGGCACTACCACTCTGCATCCCAGGAGCTTTGCCAGTTGAAACCAACAGCTAATGAACAGCACTGTCCAGAAACAGGAAAGGATTTTCTTTGAGCCACTGCACCACTCTCCTGACATACCTGGGCCTATTGCAGACTAAGAACAATGCTCCAGGGATGACTTCCACTTGCACTCAGCTACTTTGCAAAATGAACTGGACTATTTAAATTCAACTAGCTGTGGTTACTCAGAGCTCAGTAAAGTGCAAGGAACTGATAAAACCTCAGAAAAATATGTAATTATAATCTAGAATTAAACAGTGAACTCTAGACACAGAAAGAAGAAAGGAGCAATTGAGACATTTATTCACTTTAAGGAGATATTCTGAAGACAGCAGCTGTTTATCTAAAGACATTAAGCCAGAATCTCTTTTAATTCCTAAAGAGGTTAAATAAGGAACTTGAATGTCTGAATATCAATTGAGCAATTTTCATGTAGTCACCCGTGAAGTCACTGGTGCTGCTAGGTCAGTCAGGTGGGGAGCCCAATGTTTGAAAAGGTCATTAAATGCTGTTTGGGGAGGGACAAGGCTTTCTGACCCAAGAGGTCCTGTGCATCTCTCCTTCATGAGGCTTGGTTATGTTTTCTATCGCATTTACTCTCCTCCTATTCTATATCTTTTCTTTAAGAAACACAGTGCACTTCAAGATGGAGATACTGAGTGCCAGAAAGCTTCTTTAGGAAGATACAGCATCCATTCAATTTAACAAGATATTTATTGGTCTGTTATCAGACTGGATAATAATTCTGGTAGAGTCATACTTCAGCGCCAATATAGAAGCAGTATAACCCTGCTTATGTTTTTCTATTAAACTAAATTATTTATTTTAAATAATAGTTTTAAACAATAGTAAATAATAGTAAAATTATTTACTATTAGTAAATAGTAATAGTAATAGTAAATAGTAATAGTAATAGTAAACAATAGTAAATAATAGTTTAAACTAGTTTAATTCAATGGTTTAAGCTATTAAACTGCTTCCAAGGATAGTACCTCCTCTTCAGTTATTGTTCCGTACTAGAAGCTTGCATTTCACTGAAGGCCTGAAATCACACAGTCACTTTTGAACCCTCAGCAACAACTGCATTTGAAGACCTATCAGTTAGATAGTCTGTAATCCATTCAGTGCCTGCCATGTTGATTTTGCGTCAGTTGGACTACACTGAGCACTGTGTGAAAGTTTTTTGGGACAAGTTCTTCCTACAGTTATTCCCATAGGTCTTACTAATGAAGACAGGGTTTTTTTCTTCTGGTTCCTGCAATCTTTTTCACTGATTGGTCCTTATTTTTATGTACCTACTCCTGTAAGAGGGCCTTGTTACCTACAAAGAACCCTTAAAAAAATTCTCAGATTCTTTGAGAGAAAGATACAATATACAATTAAAATAAGTGAAAAGACATTACAGAGTGAGGAAAGAATGGCCATGTGTTTGATATGCGTGCCGAAAACCCATATGATGACCCTTAGAGAAAATTTAGTGAAAGTAACAATACATAAATGGCACTCCTATGGACTTATAGTTAACTTTCAGTTTGGAGCTAACCTCCAACCTGGTTTTAAATGTTGAGAAAATGTTAATATTTTCAAATATTTCCTGACGATTCCATAAATGTATAATTCAAATCCAATGTAAAAATAAAGAGGTTTGGCTTGAAAACAGAGGGACGGAGTTCCTGCCTGACATTTGCATCAT
Organism: Aptenodytes forsteri; assembly: GCF_000699145.1. NCBI lineage: Eukaryota > Metazoa > Chordata > Aves > Sphenisciformes > Spheniscidae > Aptenodytes > Aptenodytes forsteri. The sequence continues at coordinate 2,852,408 of NW_008795253.1, read as the reverse complement.
AAATCCAGCCAGGAATCAAAGTGCACTAGCCCACTGAAAGCTGGAGAATTCTAATGATAAACAAGCACACTGGGAGGCACAGCATTATCGCTAAATGGATTATTTATGCTAGTTCTCGAAACAAGGAAGGGAGGTGAATAATCCTCTTCAAATCTCAAGGCTGCTGATCAAATAAAAATTTCCAAGTACAATAAAAAATTTGGCTCCTAGAAATATATTGGAGCTCCTTGAGCTTTTCTTCCCTCAATTCAGGAAAGAAAAAATTGTTCTACAGCTGCAAAGAATCAATTTTTGGTACTCCTGAATTAGGATTTAAGTTCCCCGTGGGACTGCTTAAGCTTTCCATCCCCTTCAGCTCTCTGTGGGAGGCACCCATGGTTCTGAGGAAAAACACTTCTGAGGCCAGGCCAAGTTTGGAGCTAGACAGCATGGCCAGGTGTTGAAGCCAAGTCTGTGAACCTCCATGGCACAGAGGTCCTCCAGACTCAAAACTGGGGTGGGGTAGGGGGAAGATTCACATGCAGAAACTCCTGCTTTTCTTCCCACTTTGTGCCAGACTTGGCAGAACTTTTTCTCAGGTACACGGGGGGAAGCATGTTTTTCACTTAACTTTCAGTTATGTATAACCTTGAAACATTAGGCTGGTCACAAACCTGGTAGGTTTGCACAAGATTTTAAGGTGAAATTAACACCACATGTACAGGCGGTGACTGAAAGCCCAGTGGAATCAGTGGGCAATTTTTCCACTGAGATCAATGGGCTCTGGATTACACCCACAAAGCCTGACTAACGAGGCGTTATGTGGATTAAAAGCACAGGTTAAACTAGGAAATACAGTACTCTGTGCCAATAGGATGCTGGATCTCTTTGGCTTCCTGTAGACTTAGCGGTGAATAACATAAAGGGAACAGAAAGTCTCTTGCAAAGCTATAGCGTGCAGTCAGACCCCGTGCTCTCACAGAGCCCATGGGCTCCACGCCTGCAGGAATAAGGACTTAGCTTGCAAGCTCACTGAGAGTGCCTTGGTGTCACATACATTACCAGTGGTTCACGAAGTATAACACTAACAGCGTGCATTTCCTTTTTTTCCCCCCTCTCTCGTGTGTTTGCATCTGTTGTGCATGGAAAGGTGAGGTTATATCCATTTAAAAATGTCTATATATAGCTAAGGCAGGCAGAGAGAAAGCACTGTTAGACATTTTGAAGAGCTGAGTCAATACCTGAAAGTCTTGCAGAATGAACTTATGACCAGACTGGTTTTCACAGTCATATATCTTGTAAAAACCACACGATGAGATGCGGTAATCTATGGTAGGAAGATTCTTACTGCTTTATGTTTAAATGAATTTTGCTTATCAAAAAGGAATGCCACACTATTTTTCTACAGATTTGCTATCACCAGCACTGTTAAGAGGCATTAGATAGTGGCCAAAACATTGATATACTTCTCTTTCTCACTGCATCTCTGCAAATACATGATTTGGACCAGTTAGCGAACAAAACAGATGTTATGATGTCTGGGAGCTGTGAGCTCATTATCTTTATCAACAGAGAAGATTTTAGTCATGTAAGTGGCCAGCAGGAACAATGTCTAGGCATCCAAAAGTATCCTAATTCATGGAAATGAAGAATGCAGCTTGCACTGCTGACCAAAAAGAGGAAAGTGGGCACTCCTGCCATCTGCAGAGGCAAAGTATTGCCTTTCAGCTCTTCCCACCAAAGCTACAACACTGCATGAATCACGACCTTGCAAGAAGCAGATGATTTTCCCTTCCTCTGCAGGAGACCATAAATCCCACATAGGCCCTCAGGGAGTCAGAATTCTGCTAATTTTAAAAAGTGCCAGTAAGTTGCTGGTTTATATACTGTCCTGCATAGACTGCTGGTGCTGAGTCAGTTCTCATCCTCTCCTTCCTGCCTTTCTTAACACTGAACAGCTTGGAGAGCTGCTACTTCACTTAAGCTGGTTAACCAAGCTTTAAACATTTTGTCAGGAAATGTCAATAAAATAAAAAATATCATATCTATCAGCTAGATAAGATTTAGTTGAGACTGTGAGTCTTAACGTTTCAATGCTTATAGAGCAGTTGCATATTATAATATATATCATAATGTGAATCAAAACACCAGCTATCCCCCCTCATCCTCACAACATAGTCCATGGAACATAGAATCATAGAATCATAGAATAGTTTGGGTTGGAAGGGACCTCTAAAGGTCATCTACTCCAACCCCCCTGCCGTGGGCAGGGACATCTTCAACCAGATCAGGTTGCTCAGAGCCCCGGCCAACCTGACCTTGAAGGTTTCCAGGGATGGGGCATCCACCACCTTACTGAAAAGAAGATGTGACAGAAGCACAAATGATCACACAAACCACAGAGTCATCACATCATAGAACTAAGGACTGCATCTAAATAGATGTTTTGCATTTAAAGTATCTCGTGAAGTTTGTATGTCTTTTCTTCAGTCCAGTCACAAAGCTGCAGCAACAAAAAAAGGCTGCAAGTAGAACAAAACAGTGCAGACATAAATATAACAGGACTCCTTTGTCTATTCAAACTGCATTTCTGCTCTAAACAATATGAAATTTGTTCAGTTTCAGTATTCTCGTACATCTAATTATTTTAAATAACATTGACTTTATGCAATAAAAAAATTTCCAACTGCACAGAATATAATAATGTAAGCAAGATAAGTCTATGTTGTAAAGAGAAATGCTGGTCAAAACACTGTGATTCTGTAGACAGCAACATAAATATGTCAGACTGAAGCTGACTACATAGTCTGCATTTCTGAATCTGGATCAAACTATTAAAATCTTACCGTCTTCAATTATTCAAACAGCATTTGCAAATATGGCAGCATGGATTCTATGAAGAAATTCGTAAGTAACCCTGTAATAAGAGTCCTCAACATAAATTACTTGAGAGATAATTTATTTATAACATTGAACAACTTAGTTTTCCTAATGTTCTCACAGTCACTGATCACTTGTAATCAATAGTGTGTAAAACCTGCAGAGAAAAATACTACTTGCAGTGTTCCTTGGCCTCTTTTCTACTGAGCAATGAGCTCTTGACCATGTTCGGCATGGAGCATGGGAAAGCGTGGGTGTACGATTCTCAGCCCTGAAGTCAGGAGCTACTGCTGAACTTGGCAGGGATCAGGATCCAGCAGCAGCTGCTTCTCATGAAGGTCATGCGATCCCTCCCGTGAGAGGCAAGGGAAGCTGCTTCTTCACTCCCACCGGGCGTTCGATGCAGCAGAACCTGAGAGGTCTCAATATGCACAGAAAGAAAGCCTTGCATCCCTGAATGGGAAGGTGTCTGCCCTCCTGCTGAGGTCAGAGCTCACTAGGAGCTGTGATACAGGTCCTACTGCTCCTCTGAGCAGGCAGCACCACTGTCATGCCTGAAGAAGCTCTGGGGCTGGTGCCAGATTCCTCTACTGGAAATGCCCAGGTGACTCAGCTGAACAAATGGGTCTTACTGACTTTCCTGTAGGCAGGGATGACTCACCCTGGGAACAAAGGGGTCCATTCCCACCGGAGCTTTACAAACTTCACTAATAGCTTTCTTTGTTTTTCTCTCTTAACAGTAACATGCAGTCACAGTATAAGGCAACAGAGGCGTAAGAGTACAAAATAAGAAACAGTGTAAGTTATTCACTATCAAGACAATATGAACAAGAGGAGCATATTTAGTTGTTACACACTGAAAAACAGAAAAAAAGTCATTATTACATGTAACAAGTTTCCCCACGCATTTCCTTTTACAAGTGCTTAAACACGTTACAGTTACTGCACCTGTGCAGTAGCCGTCAGTGGTTTCATACGTTGTCCCCCAGCTTGCAAAAGCAGGCATGTGGCAACTCAGAGTGTGAAAAGGGCAATCCTGAGGAAGTTATAAGCTTCTTTACAAAGTAGCGATCCTTTTATCTGCAATCCTTCTTCCTAATTTGAGCAGTGTATATGTGTAAACTCTATTCAGTCATAAACAAGGATTTCTACTTAGTTCAGAATAAAGCCATGAGAAAGAAGTGTGTCATGCGTAGCACAGACAGGACACCCAACTAAGTACCACTTCAAAGCTTAGTTCTGAGTAAACTTGTTCCAGGTTCTTGCATGCTCTAATCCAGAACGGAGCTACAGGCTCAGACCAATTTAATGTTTTTATTATCTCTGTACCCACTGGTTTTGATGTTCAGTATTCTGTAGACTTTCACATTAAATTACCATCTTCTACAACAAATGTCTATTCCTGGGGAACTGAAAATAAAAATAGCAGATGTCTCTGCTCAAGCATATTGCAATTCCTGTTCTGAAAGTATATAGTTCTTTTTTTTTATTATTTAAACAACCTCCATGCATTCTCTAAGAAAAACAGACTTAAGCTGTTTCTTTAAAAAAAAAAATAGTTAAAGCTTTGATGTGATGGATGCATTGAACATGTCAGGAAGAGTATTATCAAAAGGAGAAGTTTAAAACCATTCCCTGGGGTATATATATTTTGATGTCCTACTGTCCTTGTCATACATGAAAGTATTTGGTCTGTCTAGAAATTCATTTGACCCAGAAAAAACAAATTGTTCAGAGTTAACAGGGAAAAAACACACACACACAGAACAAGGACTGGGACTATGATATGCTCAGTATTACACTGCACTCTCTGTTTGAAGTAGATTAAGAAGAAAGAGTAACAAGTAATTAAAATGTGTCCCGTTGGTCCCGTACTACTATCCAAACACTTCTGTAATAAAAAAAACCAAAGGACTCTAACTCCCAGATGTCTTGAATGGGTTTCTTCAGGTCTCTACCTGGGGGTTCATTCATATGGTGCAAGGTTCCTAGGTGACAATATACCTGGAAAACTTTTTTTTTTAATGGAGGGTAAAAGCGGTCTAAGGGCAGAATCAGCCTATGTTTCTTTTGTATGTAAATATAGCCGTTAATACCTGATTCAGATAATAGAAAAACAAAAGTTGCATTAAATGCGATCATACCAGCCTCCCTAAGATTATATGATATTATTTATTATTTCTCTGATATTAAATAAAAGTTATTATTTGTAGTTTTTAAAAAAATTGATTTTAAATTACTCTTAAGCCTTTGGCAAAGATGTCTGCTCCAAAGACATCTTATAACATGCACGTTCAGAAATTCTTCCCTCAGCTTCAAAGTATTTGTTGAAAAAACGGACAGCTCAATAGCAAAATTCAGTGCAGCTTCCAGGACAGCTTCCGTGTCCTAATAGAGGGTAAGGAGAGGACTTATTTGCCATATGTTTCTGGAAGTCCTGATTCAGTTCTCTTTATAGTTAGCAGACAGACTTCCACAGACTTTAACATCATTTGGGTCACAACTTTATTTGGATATGTCACTTGCTGAATGCCTATTCTGCCATAAACTTCTTCAGGAATGAGAGAACATGAGTGTTAGAGCAAGGTGCAGTGAAACTCAGTGACAAGGATAAAACTGATGGCAGCTAGATTCATAGCAGGGAACTGGCAATAAACTTTTCAAAAAGCAGTTTGCCTATGCAAGAGTGAACAACAGTTCTGGCAAACCAACAATTAGCCAAGGTTAAGAAGTATTACCAGTTCAGTGATCTCAGAATCATTTTCTTAAAATAGCAGAACAGAAAAAGGAGGGCCAGCTTGCCTCGTGGGCTTCAACAAGCTCTCCTATTTTGTGTTTTGGCAGAGTGATGGTACAAGCAAAGAAGACTTAGAACTGAAGTAAATCATAGAGATGCCCCTAGATCTGATACATCACGTCTAAAGAATGATGAATTACAGCCCTTTGGAAAGGTCCACTGTAACAAAAAAAGTGACCCTGAATGCTAGTGATGACAGTCCACCTGGGAGTGACTACTCTGATCCAACAGTGAGAGCCAGTCTGTTGTAACCTTATCATTCTGAAATTCATGGTTTGCTGCCGGAAAGAATTTGAAAGAGACAGAGCTGCAAACTTTAAAGTAGTTCCAAATCTATCCCCTGGCTCTGTGCTTCCTGAGGACTTGCACATTCTCACATGCTAAAACACAGATTTGGAGAAGTGGAACTGACCGTTTCAAACAGGTCTTGCTTTAGGAATGAATAGCATGAATGAATATACATAGAAAATTCCACAAGGCCATCACAGATGTGTCCTAGTTTGTACAAAATACACACTGATACCTTAGACAGACTGTTTCCCACACCATAAATGGTTTACTACTATGTAGAGAAGTCCTACATTACAAATGTACAAATGTACAAATGTACAAAAAGATTTATTAGCATATGTACAAAACCAACATTCACATGAAAATATTTATTTTAAATGTAGTGAAGCTTGCCTTATTAAAGTGATTAATTCTTTTTATCACTTTTCCTTTATGTACAGATCACAGCTCAGCAACAGACTTGAACATGAGGTGCATGGATAAAAAGTTGAAAATTGTGGTAATATAAGAGTATATTGCTGACTTGTCTAATGATAAAATGTTCTGACATAGTATAAAATGCAAATCGTGTGTTATTGCCTTAAATTGTTCCAGTTCATTTACCTTGCTATGAGCATTCATTACAGCTAATTATTGCAACAGATTTTTATTATTCATAATTACTTTTTCACATTGTAATGATCATAAATTTTGAAAATTCTGGTCATCATCTGTCACCATTCATGCTTGTCAGGTCTTTTTTTGTACAGAACATTTTGCATGCTTGTTATCATTAATACGTTTGTAAGCTGTTATTATTCAAATCTATAAGGATCTTTTAAAGGAAATGCAATACTGTTTCTTAAATACATCCTTTTAGACCTAATGACAGACTGATGCTGATCTTAACTTAGAAAATGAAATGAAATGCCACTGATTAAATGTACAGTTTACTCCTTGCAGTCAGCCTGTCAGGCTCATGAATGCACCTACAGTTAGACAGAAATTATTTCACTGTTATTATCATCCAGGCAGCAAGGCATTTTAAAGACCAATTTGTAAAATGAAAATGTTGAAAACATAAAGCATTCCTTCCCAGCAAAAATGGAGAATGAGAGAAACAGCAAAAGAGAGAAAGAAAACTGCCTACACAGCTGTAAGCAACAAAATGTTCACAGAACCAAGAAACACTCAATAACTTAAGCTCATCAATCTGGTCCCATGTTATGAGGTAGCTGTAGATGTCAGATAGCTGTTTCATCAGATGGAATAAACACAGAGGTTTTATTGTTGGGACTGCCACTATTCTGCAGTTGCACTTGGTTTGCTACTTCTGAATAAGCCCAAATAGAAAGTCAGTACTTCCCTCAGAAGGCACTCTGATTTACTCTTTCCAGAACAGCAGATATTACTGGATATTTTCATAAAACATCACAAAATAGTTTAGGTGACATGAACTGGTAGGTGAAGCAAGTGCACAGAAATAAAAGAAAGAAACCCAATCAACAGTAACATCTTGATTCACTGTGTCATTCAGTGCCACCAGAAGTTCTGAGTTCATTTATTCCTTGTTAACAGTGACACAAAGTGCAGTAACGATGGTACCATGCTAACGTATACTGTGGTCAATAGAGAAAAGGAAAGAATACACTACATATCGGAAACTATTAATATTTCTCAAGTCTCTGACTGTGGATTGAAGTTCACTAAATATGCTTACGATTCACAATGCAGATTAAATGACAAAAGAAAGCAGTTACAAATTTCACTTTTTCATTGAGCTTGGGCATAAAATATGATAGCAGCACAGTTACGGTAAATCTTTCAGAGCCATTTGGACAGAACACAGTTTGGCAGCTTTAAAAGAAAATACCCGCACATGTGTTGATAAAACTATTGTACCTCTGACACGAAAAGCAGAAGATAAGGAGGTTACCAGTCATGGTTGACTAAATAAAGCCTTCGACAGAACTTGACATTCGATGATCCAACTTGAAAGGTTATGGAACACATTCCAGGCTGATTAAATGGGTCAGAGCTTTTCCTATGGACCATAGCCAGCAGGTTAAAGTCAATTGTGTCCCCTCCAATTGGCAAGCGATTAATGGAGATGTCTCCCGAGGGCACTAAATTGGGACCTTTACTCTTTCTACTAATGATTAATGACCTGGTATTATACAATGCAGCAATAAAGAATAAGCACGTGATGCTTCCCTCATGCAGTCTTTTCTAAATCACTGCTTTAGAGGTGATAACATAAAATAAACAGTTGGGCATGATTTTGTTACTAACCAGTAAGAACAGTACCCTCTGTTCTTAGCCGAGCAATACAAATGCAGAATGATTCCACTTATTGCATTAATTTACTTGTTTTACACAGTACAGTTGAGATCAGTATCTGGACTTTTTCCTCATATTTCTAGGAGAAATATATTAGGACAGTATGCAAATGTAATTAGGAATAGGTGAAAATATTCCTAGATTTTTTTCCTATTAAAAAATCAAGCTTGAAAAAATCAAGCTAAATCTCTATCAGCAAATATCTTAAGACATCTTTAAGGAGAAGCTCCATCACTTAAAGACACTGTGGTCCAGACATCAGGACCATTTTTTGAAAATTCAAAACCCATCATTTGGTCACACTTCAGAAGATGAAGTGATAGATAATCAAAAACTTTCCATTACACTTAAGAAAAGAGAGCTGAAGACAGTCAGATTATATGTTGCAAATGGAAACTAGCAGCAGTGCTTTAGGAGAAAATCAAATATTAATTAAAAGAAGGCAGAAGAATCTGATTTGCACAATTATCTGAAAGTAGTTTGTTAAGCCGGTTCTTCACTAATTTTGTTCATAGCTAACTGTATCTTCATTTGTCATGATGCAAGTAGAATGTGCCTTTATTTCCTTAACCTCCCTTCAAACTTCTAGATAGCTGGGGGTTTTTGGTGTCTTTTTTATTACTAGAAACAGAATTTGAATGTGTTATTTCAGATAAAGCAAGATATATTGAGAAAAGCTTCAGACAAAATCAGTCTGAGACTTGATGTGTGTTCAAAGGACATCAGATTTAACTATTTTCATCAGTTTGGGGAGAGATGGGAGGATGAGTTCATGGCTGACCCTGAGCTAATGTCACCACTTTTTTGAGTAGATCAAAATTAAATCACCACAGATAAAATTTGTGGGAAACCTCATCAGAAGAAAAAAAAGGGGAAAAGATAGGTGGAAAAACTTATCATGGTAAGATATGTTTTCAAAATGAGATGTGACTCTAAAAGGAAGCACTTAGCTAGGTAAAAAAATCAAAAAAACAAACATTAAGATTTGAAAAGATTAATGGATAGGTCTACATAGAGTTGTGAACAGTGAATTATTATCCAAAGATTATGTTTCTCATGAGGAATGTATGGGATAGGACCTCAGATTTATGTTAATTGATATCTTTACCAATGAACAATAAAAAGAAACATCACATCACTGGTGATAATGTCTGAAAAAAATTTAATGAGTGAGGAAATGAAAAGACTGAAGAGTCGTGGTCGCTGTTGCAATTACCAGTCTTACAAGTTCACTGGAAATGCCATATCGCATTTGAAAGTTTTTTCCTAAATGATGTGTCTAGTGCACACAAGTAATAATTTGAAAAAGCCCTCCAGTCAGGAGGTTAGAATAGGTGCTGACAGTTGTCCCTTGCAGCATCACAATCTATGAATCTCTAAATCTAATATATTTATTTCTTCCCATTTGTAGAGTTGTACTTGACAACAAACGAAAAGTTTTGGGTTTATGATTTGAAAGTTTTTTCCTAAATGATGTGTCTAGTGCACACAAGTAATAATTTGAAAAAGCCCTCCAGTCAGGAGGTTAGAATAGGTGCTGACAGTTGTCCCTTGCAGCATCACAATCTATGAATCTCTAAATCTAATATATTTATTTCTTCCCATTTGTAGAGTTGTACTTGACAACAAACGAAAAGTTTTGGGTTTATGGGTTTATGTCATGAGATTACTATGTGAAATATTGAGATGATAGGAAACTTGTCATTAGTAGGTTAAAGCTCAGACTTTCAATACAGCCATCTGATAAAATATAATAAGAAGGTAAAACTGTACTAAATTAAAACATGTAAAAATTGATTTGGTATAGTGCATTTCCTCTTCTTAGAAACATAGAAATGTTGGTTGGCAGGGACCTATGGCGGCCCTCTTGCTCAGAGCAAGGCCACATAAATATCTCAAAGTGCAGTCTGCAGCTGTTGCCCCTTATTATGTCATCTGGTGCTACTGAGAAGAGTATGACTGTCAGCTTTGTGACTGTCTTTCAAGCAGTTGTAAGCTCTCAGATCACCCCTTAGCCTCCTTGCTACCTAGCCTTATCACTACTTATATACTTGTCAAACTCTAAGAACAATGCTGTCAAATACTGCAATCCATGTCCCCAGTGAAAAGGGACACTTTATTTGGTTTCTCAGGAATGAAAATACTTAGCTTGCACCTTTCCTGTTCTAGGGTGTATCATAGAATCATAGAATCATAGAATCATTGAGGTTGGAAAAGACCTCTAAGATCATCGAGTCCA
>NW_008795253.1:2839772-2840684 GCF_000699145.1 Aptenodytes forsteri | reverse complement strand
TGACGGTTGGACTCGATGATCTTAGAGGTCTTTTCCAACCTCAATGATTCTATGATTCTATGATTCTATGATTCTTCAAGTTATATATTCTACCTTCTATGCCACATATCACTTCAGAATGGCAAAAGTGGGAAGATGTATGGCAGAAAATGCCCACAATAGAATTAAACCTAATTAGTATCCCTTTTTATTGTCAAAGTACTGAATAAATATTGAACCTAGAATGTTCTTCAAACCAAGACTAAAACTTCAGCGGGTGTCTGGTATTAACCTTCAGCCATCTTAGAAGATTTCTTGAAAGCTAGAAATTCAGAAATTGCCAGCTAGCTATTGTAATCAATGGCAGGGGAAAAAAAACCAAAACCAAAACCAAAACAAAAAAAACACAAAAAAAAAAACTAAGGGGTGGATGGTCTCTTTCATCACTATTTTTGACTGGTATATTATTTGGAGCTAAGTTAACTCATTTGAATTTTTTGCCTCAGTCTCCCCCGGCAAGTGCTCGAGCCACACCGCCCAAGCTGCGGAAAGCAAAGGTGGGGACTGGGAGAATGAAGAGCTGCCCACTATAGGAGAAGATCAGGTTTGAGACCATCTAAGGAACCTAAAGATGCACAAGTCCATGGGACCTGATGGGATCCATCCACGGGCCCTGAGGAAACTGGCGGATGAAGTTGCTAAGTCACTATCCATCATATTTGAGAAGTTGTGGCGGTCCAGTGAAGTTCCCACTGACTGGAAAAGGGGAAAAGAACACCATTTTTAAAAAGGGCAAAAAGGAAGACCCAGGGAACTACAGGCCAGTCAGTCTCACCTCTGTGCCTGGGAAGATCATGGAACAGATCCTCCTGGAAGCTATGCTAAGGCACATGGAGGACAGGGAGGTGATTCGAGACAGCCAGCATGGCTTCA
>NW_008795253.1:2824102-2838942 GCF_000699145.1 Aptenodytes forsteri | reverse complement strand
AGAGAAGAGAAGGCTTCGGGGAGACCTTATTGCAGCCTGTCAGTACTTAAAGGGGGCTTATAAAAAAGATGGTGACAAACTTTTGAGCAGGGCCTGTTGCAACAGGACAAGGGGGAATGGCTTTAAACTAAAGGGGGGTAGATTGAGACTAGATATAAGGAAGAAACTTTTTACAATGTGGGTGGTGAAACACTGGCACAGGTTTCCCAGAGGGGTAGTGGATGCTCCATCCCTGGAAACATTCAAGGTCAGGTTGGACGGTTTGAGCAACCTGATCTAGTTGAAGATGTTCCTGCTCATTGCAGGGGGGTTGGAGTAGATGACCTTTAAAGGTCCCTTCCAACCCAAGCTATTCTATGATTCTATGAATGGACAGAGTTTTACATCTAATATGCATATTCAACCATGATGAATTGCATGACATTTTTTTGAGTATCCACCCATAACATCTATGTTGAAGACAGCTCTAAATTATTGTTATTCCAGATCATTTCATGCCTGGACTGTAGGGAAGAACATGCAAGCTAAGATAAACTTGGCCCAAAGATTTAAAATAACTTTGTCCAACATCTTGTTGGACAATTGAACCAAACTGTTCAGGTAATGAATTAAAAGGTAGTGAAGTCCGTGAGGTACAAGTGAAAGCATGAGACAAACACAGTGCTACAGTCTGAACTAAGATTGCTAAATGAAAATTAAATGAAACTAAATGATTACTTAAAATGAACATATAGTAACTCTTGTTCTCTGTAAATTCATATAGAATAAGTTATTAGATCTTCCCATTCAAAAATGTTGTTCTTGTTTATCATGAGCTGCTGGATAGAGCAGTAGGAAAGTAACACAGAGCTTCTGTAACATATCCAAGATCACCTTGAAAGATAACCATTATTAGTCTTTAAGATCCTGTATTGTTTGTCAAATGATGTAAGTACATTTATTTTGCCAATGCTGCAAGTTATGCACTGCATAAATGGACGTCAGTATTAGCCCTGCTGTCAGTATGCACCCACAGTGTGGGTGCTCTGATGTCAGTTTGCACCCACAATGACCAGGACTGGTAAGAGCCTTCATTAAAAAACACATAAGAAAATACATAGATTGGCAAGCAAAGTGTGCAGGGTGCTGTGGACCAGAGAGACCTCGTAATCAATAAACCAGGGCTGAAAGGAGGCCACCCCAAGAGTATGCACACAAATAAGGAAATGCAGACAGGACAGCGCGATGGGGAATGTGCTCACGCTTTTCCTGGGAAATCAGCATGACTGGAGCCCATCTGAAGTGCCTGTACACTAATGCATACACAGCCTGGGCAATGAACAGGAGGAATCAGAGGTCTGCATGTGATTGCAGGGTTACGATCTCTTTGGCATCACAGAGACGGGGTGGGATGGCTCACACAGCTGGAGTGCTGCCATAGCTGGATGCAGGCACTTTAGGAAAAACAGGCTAGAATGGCAAGGATGGGCAGTTGCCCTTTATGGGACAGAGCAGCAGGGATGCGTGGCGCTCTGCCTAGGGACAGGTGATGAGCCAGCTGAGAGCTTATGGCTTGGGGTTATACAGTGGACCAACAAGAGTGATGTTGTGATGAGTGACTGTTACTGTATATCAGCTGACTTAATACAAGATAGTAGTTCTCCTGACAAACCTTGCCCCATGTATGTGTTTAGACCACATAACACTATTACTGATTTGAGTCTCCAGCATTCTTTCAGAATACCGTTAGGCATTAACACCTTGGCTATCATGGAGCGGTTTATTTTCTCAAGAAATCTAGTTTTTGTCTTGATAATGAATGAACCAATTGTTGAAATCTTACGTTTTTTTGAGGAACAAAATTCTCATTTTCTGAACATGTACCAATAAATCTGAAATAGTCAGCAAACAAACCCAATTTTTGTTGATTGTTGAAGCAGACAATGAAAAAGACAACCAGCAAAGCCCACCAAAAAGAAAGACTAAAAGGTACAAGGAGTTACATGCCAAAGGTGACTAACTAGAAGTCTATAAAAAATGTGCACTGGGAAAGGAAAACTAGGAATTTATTTCTTAGGTTAGGTTAGACAACATGGGGAGACAATGTATAATGTTTACCCTTAATGTTAGCCTATAACCTAATTTACCCTTTAGCCTGTAACCAGGTCTGGACCTTAAGTCCACTTGACTCTAAAATCTGCCTGCCCCTCTAGAGTCTATATAGTGAGATGCTAAGTTTAAGACTGAGTCTATGTGCTGTGAGAATGTAATTAAATTAAATAGCCCCAGATACTCTAGTTTATCTAACCTCTTTGTGGGGTACTTGAAGGAGGCATTATTCTTAATTTGTTCTGCTTCACAATGGCACAATACACCTTCAAGTTTACCTATGCTTTTTGTCATTTAACAAGCTTCCGCATGTCACCTTAAGCACTAAACACAAATAAAACAACAAATTCTCATAAGTAAGTTAAATTTGGAGCAATTGTTCTCAACCTGTACTCATTCTGAAATTTGCTGCTTCTGCTTCAGACATGAAGTACTTGTGTGCATAATTCTAACAATTATTCCAACAGAGGATATTTTTTCTCACTATAAGCCCTTGCTTGCATTAAAAAAAAAAAAAATAAAACCTGCATAGAATTCTAAATGTTAGGAGGTAGATGAAAATGAGCATTATTATGTCTACCCATTGACTTCATTGTCTGTCCCCAACTTCTCCCCAGTTGTAGCTAGCAATAGCTTACAGCAATTTTGCTTTGCACCTGAATTTCCCTTTTTCAAAGCAAGCTGGAGGTATAAATATAATTTCAGACAGTAAATATTGGTGTCTAACTCAGGCAGTCAGAGTTCAAGATTTTAGCCTGTTTTCAGAAAGATGTTGCCCATGTACATAAATAGGTTTCATGTGTGGCTTTTATCTTCCCTGCACAGTATATACACAGACTAAATACTTGAATTGACTCATTTCATGCAGGCAACACAACTTTTCTTGAAAACAGCCTGAAGCAAAATTTAGAGTCTTTATATTGTTTTCAAGGAAGATGAGATGTTACAGGTGCTCTGGAGAAACAATTGAGGAAGAAATTGTGACTAAATGTTTAGCCAGGCTAAATGAATGCAAACAACAACTGCAAAGGTGAGCACAATGTCCAGAGGTTAAGACAGCACTGCACCCTGAAGGCTGGAGAGAACTTTCATTTATTATGATAACAAGTTTTTGATAGCTGAGGTTGTGGACTCCATTCTCTAATCTGCTGAGCAAGGAGGCTTTGCTGAGAGCCACTTTGTTAGTGGCCACGATGCCAACTGATCCACTACCACCTCATTAAATCATCATTAGATAACCAGTGTAGCAGTTCGAACAAAGTAGAGGTGCTTCCAAATACATTGTAAAGAAATGAAACATGAAAAGACATCTGCTTCCTCAACCAGAGATATTTCATGTAAGAAACTTAGGTACTCGTATCTTGATTTTTACTTGGTTCATGAAGATGCTAACATGCTGAGCATTTTTCTTATTACTGCACTGCATTCTGCCAGCTTCCATCAGGCATTGACATGGCATAGCTCAATCTCTCATGCCTGATGGCACGAAACTTCATGTGACACAATGTGACTGGACAGTAGATCTGGCAATGTTGCAAATACAGTGACGATGTGTTTAAACCAGTGAAGGGTCAACACTAAAAGTTCAGGTGAACTTTAAGTTCAGATGCCTATCCAAAGCTACTTGGAAGTTATAAAAATATGATTTTGGTGTCGTGCTCCTTCTTCAGATTCCAGGTCAGCAATATTTCTTTTAAATCAGTCTCCAAAATAATCAAATTCTTACCCTGAAGCCATAGAAATCACTTGTAAATTATTTCTGTGAAATGAAAATAGATTTGCACCTTCACCTATTTTATCCTCTTCTAAGCCATTTTTTTTTTCTTCCCTGAACAGTAGTTCACTGATACACTCCTTCTCAGCTCTGTGTCCTCAACAGGTACAATATTTTGTGCTCAGGCCAGGTACTGTACTCAGATCTTTAGGGTCTGCATTGTTCAGACATTGCTGCAACCATCAACCTCTCACCAATTCAGAGAGCTGTGTACCACATTTTGACCAGCCAGAAATGGTCTTAGTCATTGCTCAGTTTCTGATTTAGATTTCTATCATCTTGCCCCTTCTAACTTCCATCACCGCTCTCTCTTTACTGCCCCAGCCACATTACCTCTTTGTAATACAGAGGAGCAGGAATCAAACCCAGGACCCAAAATGAGTGGTGTATTGTGTCAACACAGAATACAGAACTGCCTAGCAATGAATCTAAATCACTGTGTGTTTGTAAAGGGTAGCCAGACAAGTAACCCACAGAGAACGCGCACAGTATAATTCTGGTTCTGCCTACAGCAAAATGTCAGCTGCTCTAATTGTGGCACATCCCAGCAAATATTGAAGGTGAGATGATAAATACAGATCAGCTTGACATCAGCTGTCACAAGGAAAACAAATGAACTTACAGTGGTGGGAAAGGTGGAGAATACCAATAGCACAGACAAACTGAAAGGAAATAAGAGAGTCAGATCTTGCCTAGTTATTTTAATTGATGATTAGACAGAAATACCATGTTTAAAGAAAGGCATATAAGGCACTCTGGAACAACTACAGCATATGTCTATGGAGCCTAGAAACCTGTCTCTGAAAACAGGGTAAATATACAGTGATATTTTTCCAGCATATGCTCACAACCTCCAACAGACAGTTAAATTGTATGTCATGTAATTAAAATACATGGGGTCTGTCCAAACTTTGGTGTCATTTATAAAGCACCAGCTGTTGGCGTCTCAGGATGTGGTTTCAGTAGCAATATTGGCTTCTCTGGTTACCCACTCCTGTCTGGGCACCATATTAACCTTCCAGTTCTTCCAGCAGAACCACTTCTATTCCTCTGCTGAGAGCAAATCTGGCAATATTCAATATTGGCTTCTTTGGTTACCCACTCCTGTCTGGGCACCATATTAAACTCTTCCAGCAGAACCACTTCTATTCCTCTGCTGAGAGCAAATCTGGGCAATCTCTGGCTTAACTGGGGGGGGGGCGGGGAGAGAGAGAGAGAAGTGTTTTCAAAGCCAAATCAGTTCACTGCAAGCTGATGGTGTGGCTGCACAGACATTTGTGCCAACACAGCTAAGAGACCCATTCATCAGAGCATGATGAACAAGCAATTGAGAATGTTTCTACCTCTTGTGATTGTTGACAAAACCTTGACAATGGAGGGAAAAAGGCTAAAGTTTGTTATTTTTAAAATCTTCCCCTTACAGACCAGGAGATGCCAGCTAGCTCGCAGAACAGGAGCTGGTGCAGGGACTAGAAGTGCCAGTGAAGGAGGCAGTTTCAAAAGCCAAGGGAATCCTTAAAACAAAAGCTGCTGAAGTAATTCCTTACTGAAAATTGGAATGAGCACTTGTAACTGTGGACCATTCTCATAGCAGCTGGTCTGGAACACTTTTCTTATTTTTTATCAAACTTTTCAGCTCATCTTTACCCTGTCTTTTCCTCACAATTGTTGAATGCTGCCTCAGTCATAAACCAGACACAAAGCAGGTATACTGCAGCACTCAAGCTGTGCCTGTTTTCAGTCTGTAGTTTTCAATTTTTCATACAATAAGTGAGTACCCTTTCCTACTGAGATACTTTCAGTTATAAATGCCTCCATTGTAGAGGGTGCTCTGGAGGGAACTGGTTCAGATAATGCAATGCTGAAAGGCAGGGGAACATTTTTCCTAATTGGACTCTTGAGTTTGGAAAATCTTTCTTTACTGGCTGGAGGAAACACTTCAGACTGAATGTCAGGACAAGAGATGATATATAAGAAAGGGAGACTGAAGGAATCTAAGGTAGACCCTAATTTATGACTCCTGAATAAATCTTTTTGATTGATTGCATTCAGTTTGTTTCTGTGCTCGGTTGAAACTCCCTTAAACAGCAGTCCATTTGCAAAGATTTTAGAAATACACCTCTCTCTCTTATCTTTAGTGTTCAAATGACTGTAAGCATTTTTCAGTCTAAGAATACTGGTCCATATTAATTCCTGGTTTAATACTGTGGCTTTGTGCCAGAGATCATTTTGACCCGTTATATATAACATAACAAAAGGAGCACTATAGAAGGAAAGATTTAAGAAGCATAATGAAGACTTGCAGCGTTAGCAAAGGATAAAAATATTTGGGTAAAAAGGACAAAGGAAGGAAGAAAATCTCGAGACAATGTGTAGAGAACTGCAGGGCAATAACCCCACTGTTAGAACAGTAAACCAGCATTCTAGCTTTCATTTGAAATACTTAGCAAAAACCTGAGAAAGATAAGCTGACAAAGCTCAAGAAAAGATGGAATTTCTCCTCTCTTACAGAAAATAATATGCACAAGATAGTAGAACTAACATCAGACATAAAGTATTTGCTCCTTCTAATTGCTTTATGTCTTTACATATGGGAGGTCTGTGTCAATTCCAAACTTAACTGGATGCTCTTTAACTAAGTCTAAGAAAATTATGCCAGAAGTCCCTATTTCCATGACCACCAGACTTAGGAAAACTCAGAAGTCAGTTGGCACCTGCCTAAAAACTCCCTAAACATCTAAATGACATGCCTGGGTATGCACGTTCCTGTTTTTTTGCATTCTGTACAAGGGAGGACTAAGTAGTGCGGATAAGTTAACTTACAAGAGAGAGAACGGCAGGAGCAAAGTGCATTGACAGAGATTAACTAGTGAATAATACAGTACAGAGAATAAGAAATAATACTGACTCAGTGTATTTCTTGCATTAAAAGAACTAGGGACCCCTTAAGTGAGAATATTGTGTGTGTATCAATCAAATCATAATTCATATAGTTCAGCTGTAGAACTCTTTGTAACAAGATGTTGTAGAGGCCAAAAGGGCAAAGTGGTTCAAAACAGGGTTAGGCAAAGTCATGGATTATTTTACATTTACTTGTGGTTATTAAATACAACTTTTGAAATGCAATCTTCCAGACTGCTAGAAGTATACCATGGGAGGACCACTCTATATTGCTAAACATTATTGGTCTGGATGGAGACAGGCTATTGGGTTAACAACTCATATGTTGGAGGTTGCTTTCCTTTTAACTATTTTATAGTTTGATGATTAGTCTACTGTGAAGGGAAATACTGACAGCAAACCCCTCACGACGAGTTAGAAAATCCTTCCAAGATTTCTACTTGTAGGTAAATGACCTAAACATTAGTAATACATATATGTACATGTATGTGTGTATATATATAGTGGGAAACAGCGTCAGCTATAGTTTCAGGCATCTTTTTAGAAGAAGGGCAAGCTACCCCTATTTAGGACTCTGAGCTTCCTACTTGGCAACACTATGTGGAGACTGGAATTGTAGGAAATATTCTAGTGCAAATTACGCAGACAGCCCATACATATATCAGAAAAATTCCCATTTTAAAAACTAAGAAAAGTTTAAACAGGTAACTTCTATGAGCCTTATGTGCTTTTCAGGTGACTACATCTTTGATTTTGCTTTCTGACTGTGCATTTTGGATTGTCAGCTACATAATGTTCATTTCTCCAACCTTAACTATCATTTTGCTCCTTTTTTCCCCCCCTAATCTTATTTCTGTTCTGGCTGCTGTCTGCTTCATGTGTAAAGTTCTTTTGGGGTTTTTTTAATAGTCTTTTAATAGTCTCAATGAGAATAATTAAAATCACTCCTGTTGTCAAACATAGGACGTTTTTTGTTTCCTCTTCATATGAGAGCATTTCTGTCCAAGCCAATTTGGAGTAGTTGCTCCAGTGATAACATGCATAGAGATATTAAACACAACGTACATATTGAATTGCTTCTATCTACTAATTTTATAAAAATCATATTGCTTACATTTTTTTCTTTAATGTAACCTTGGTAAAACTTCACCAAAATCAACATCCCTATTTTCCAGCTAATTATTCATAAACAAATTGTGTATTTGGTGCAAGAACATAGCCAGTGAAAAGCTGTTCATATTACTGTGTCACACAATACTATCATTACTCAGATTCCATAGCTGACACACACTAGTGTACAATGCACATGGCTCTATTATTATTTTACCCTGACCAAAGACTAGCAAGAGATGCTAACTGAACAGAATTATTAAAACTTTTTGTCAAAAATTAAGTGCTAGTTAAATTGAATAAAATGTTCATCAGTTTCAACCCTAAAGTAGGTGAAGCCAAAAGGAAGCTGGACATATGGCCGAAATTTGACTGTGCAGTGGGTCATAAATAATGAGCTGAATTACTTAGTTAAAGAAATCTCAAAGCAGCCAAATTCAAGGTTCTCCATCTGGAAACCAGGAATGCAAGCTATACTTCAAGAATGGTTAAAATCATCTTGGAAAGCAGTGATTCAAAGGAAGACATGGATCACTGTAGATAATTACATCAGCATAGCTGTCAGACACTCTGCGGCAAAGAAAGCTAATGTAACACTTATGAACACAACCTGAAGAACATCAAGTAGAAGTAGGGAAAGTTTTACCTCTGATAAAATTTAGCAGAGGAAACTACCTCTATGTTGAGTTTTGTGGTCCACATTTGAAGAAGGATGTGGAACATACCAGTGAGAGATCCATGAGGAGCAGAGGCCAGGATGATGAGCAGAAAACAAGCATTTCATAACAGGGTTTATGAAGTCAATGTAGCAAGATAGGGAAAACAATAGCATTCTAGACTCGTTCCTGAAAATATCGGAAGAAAATTTTGAATATTTAGTATGCACAGTATTAGCCAAATTATGTTGGTGTTAACTTGTCTAAAGTTACTGAAGTTTTCTGGGAATTAAATTTGCCCAATTCTTTTGATACAGACAGACATCAAAGATATTTCACAGAGATCAATATTTCACAAAGATGTAAGACTTTATCAAAATGTGCACATTTTGGACTCTGAGCAGTGAGCAGTCAGTGATGTAGTTATATGATCACTCACTAATGGACATGAAGATATACTCAAAAGCTAAGATGTTGAGAGAACCCCTATTTTTCGTGTGCTATAGATCTACAGAGAATGACACAGCAAAAATAGAGAAAATAGATTTTTCTAAATAAGAGCTAAATAGAAAGCATAGAAGAAAGCAATCACTGCAGAGCGTCTGGTATTGGAACTCTGCTGTGCTACTGGTGAAGCAGGCACCTTATTGAGAAGAGGTCTAGAAAATTCAAAACACTTTTTTTTTTTTTTTTTTTTTCAAAAATCTGTGGGTGTCTAGAACAGCAATATAAAGATGCACTTGAGTATAAAGGGTGGTGATGGTGTCTCTCATTAGCTTTTTTGTTTCATGCAAGAATAGTGACAGCACCCAGAAAACTGTGGTTCGTATTAGTGAACATCTGCAGTGAATAGACAGGTATCTAGATGTGACAGGTGAAGTAAAGAAACCCAGTGCCAAACAGAGCACAAAAAGAATCAGCTAAATGCAGGCTGGAGAATAAAGAACCTAAAATGATATCAAAGGTGAAATTGCATGGCAGTTCTTCTATGATGCCCTATAATAATAGACAAACAAATGCAATACAAAAGGACCATTTTCAAAGGTGTTCTGCCTGTTATTTATTTCAATAGCACAATAACTAAGGCAAGTGACCGTCCCTCTTCCCTCAGTATTGACCTAGAGCTGTCGCTTGTCAGTATCCGTGTACTTGTATAAGACATTTTTAATGTCAGCCCACCTAGCAGTATTCAGGAAATTGGTAAAAACTTACAATCCTTTGCAGTAGACTTGTCAGACTAAAGTGCTACTCTTAGAAATTAAAACTGAAGGCATGCCTAGCAACTCCCTGCTTGATTAAGCGCCAGAGCATCTTCAGCATCAAGGAGAACAGAGTGGAACTACAGACACTGAGAACAGAGTTCAAAGTTACATTTTATTCTGTTTTAAACATGTGCTCACACATCTTTTTTGCAAATGTACACATATCACATGCATTTGTGCATCTTAGACATGCAGCTGTGACACAAATGTACTGTCTGGCCTTCTAACTGTATAACTTTCACAAGCTTCTAATGAAATGCTCTGAATCTGTAGTGCCATGACCAGCAGAATCATGGCTCTGTGCGTTTACTAACTAATAAAGGAGAAAAATTAATATACCTTATGAATTTAATCTTTTAAGTCTCACATCTTTCAAAATCAAAACTTAGCACTCCAAAAGAGGTATTACAATCATCAGCAGTGTGCCATACTGACACTTGAAATATGTATACTGATACTGAATCATTAGTGCACTCTATGTTACTTTGGAATTTAATATTTTAAAATGTTTCTTCTTGACATCTTCCTGGATCAAATTGCCTACAATAATCTATAAGCATTACTTCACATTTTTTCTAGACAACATTATACTGTTGTTTAAAGGACTGTACTCTTTGATGAGACATGAACACTTTGACAAAATCATTTGCATAGCAAAGTTGCCACACAGAACAAGATGAGTTTGGGAAGCTTTATTATCTTAGACAATCAACTTTGCAATTAGATGTTATCTCAAGAGAAATTTGGAATCCAAAGAACGACAAGGAACAGAATGAATCCAGCAGAGTCATAACCAGACAGTAGTTCAAGAGATTTTCCTCTTGCTAATGGGCCAGCATTGATGTAAGTGAGGTTTCCCGAAAGAAAACTCTCTGTTAGTAGAAATAGCACTTATTGGCATTATGTAAGTTAAATTACAGAAATGCATTGACACTGATCAGTCTTCCTCTTGATTTTCCTTGTGAGTTGAATTCAAATTGCCTTTGAAAATCTCCCCCTGTGGCAGGAAACCTTATGTCCACTGTACTGTTTAAGTAATGCAAAACAGGCCCGTAGCTGCACTATCTTAGGCTGCGATCCTGTCAGATTTTGTAAGGTGAGCAATACCAGGCATTGAAGAGGAGACCTATTCAAAGCAAAACCAGATGGTGCAGGAGGTGGTGCTGGTGACTCAATAATCGACATGCTTCCCTCTGAGTCAGCGCTGAGCTGAAGACTCCATAGCCCAACGTGGTACTAGGGGTGCTGTCAAGAATCCTGTCTTTCAAATTGAATGTGAATCAAAAGCTGTGGCTAGTCCTCCTCCCTAATGGTATAGCTTTAAAAATCGGGGGGCTGTCAGAAGAGGGAAGGAACTAGTTACTAACAAGAACAAAGGAGGACACATGCTTTTCCAGATTAGGGAACTGATTTCATGGGTGGGTATTCATATATACCTATGGGACTCCATACACTGTGCAAGTCTGAAGGCACAGGGATTTTACACAAAATGTAAAATGTGAATTTCCTTAAATACAACAAACTGTTGGTACTAGCAGCCATTCTGTAGTAGAACCACTATGTTTCTATCGAAGCTATTTTTAGACGTGTTTTTTACAAAAATAGTACAATTTATACTGGAAATTGGGTCCCGCGTATTCACCTTATTCATATTGCTTCTCTAGTAAGTTTGCCCATTCTTGCGGTAATACTTTTTTTCTACTTTTTTTCTACTTTTTTTCTACTTTTTTTGTTGTGAATGTAATCTGGCTTGTTAGGAGTAAAATATTACAAAAATGTAAACCCTGAAAAGGCTTGTGACCCAGACAATTTTCAACACAACAGTTTCAAAGAATCCAGCTGTAATGGCCCTTGCAGAATGGACATTGCAGACAATAGCTTGGAAGCATAGCAAACCCTGGTGGCGTGCATAAAAGTTCATTGCTACAAAATGTTCATGACTTAGATGCCCTCAACCCTTTTCTACTAACCAAAGTAAGAAACTGATCTGCATTCATTCCTCATGTTCACTCAGGTGACCACCTATAGTGAATGATGCCACAGATGGCAGCCTGGATGGGAAAACAGTACCTTTTCATTTCTTTTACAAAGTCCACCAAGCTGTCCAGAAGCCTGAAGACTAGAAGAGATCTCAAGCAGACAGCAAATACAAAGCCTTGGAGACATGTAGTTAGAAACTGAAAAGACTAGTCAAGAAAGGCCCAATACTCTTAGATACAGCACACGTGCCACCTTTCAAAACTTGCTATATTTTTAAGAAATAGTTTATAGTATGTTCCTGACATCATAGCAGCTGGGTTAGCACAGAGTACCATAGACAACAGAAGGGAAAGAGCTTCATCTACTGAGAAAGCTCCATGTCCAATACCCTTTTGTCTTGCTTATATCATCAGTCTTCAGACTGGAGCCATTTTTAAAGTGGTTTAAACAACGTGTCATTAGGAATTCTCTAGCATAGCTATATTCATGGATAACGCATTCATCTATTAAAGGCATATGTAAATATCACAAATGTTTTCCTAAGTGGTCTACTGTTGTTTTAGCTAAAAGTAGTTAGCACTTCAAAGCAATGTGGAGTCTGGCTTTCAGAACATTTGTAATATAAAGTCTTCCCTTTTCAACTTCCTATAGTGTGCTTTTCCTGAGTCACAAACAAGGAGTATGAATGAAATAGTGGCGATAGATGCACTAAAATTTGCTATGGAATTGTCAGCCTTTTTTTTTCTTCCCAGTGTCCCTTCTTTGCATATGGGTCCTAACTGTGTATTGAGCAGAAAACTATTCCTACCTACAGAGCTAGGCCTATCAGCCTTCTAAATTGTTTCTTATAACAGTTTGTTTTCTTTCCTCTACTCTCACAAGAACCTAACAAGCCATGCACTGTCATCACATGCTGATTACAATTAGTGTATAAGACTGGAAATGCAGTATGAGTAATGCATCGTGTTCTGTGTTAAACAAATCTTCTATTGAAAACTAGAAGAAAAGTGCTATCCCAAATTAAAAATAAGCAAAATCTTAGTGTATTAATTGATAACCATTTAGGTCCTTCCTGCAGTTAGCTAATTCACTCCTGATTCTTATCTTGTGAAAGGCACATTCTCTTTCATTCAACAATTTTTAGTCTGACACAATAACATTTCTGGTTTTCATGGACTTGCGTTTTATTGGAAACACAAGGAAACAAATTATGTCTGAATGATAAAGAGAGAGAAACAATGCCGATGAAGTATTCAATCCGAAAGCACATTTTCTAAATTTCCCTTCTGAATATCAAGGTTTGGAACAGGGATGAGTTTTATATCTTTTGAATTGCTCTTTGAGCACCGCTGCTTCTGGACTACACATGCTGGTGCCAGTGTTCTGGGCATTTATGGGCTCTTGCTTTCCTCACAGTAGTATTTTTACAGTCATTCCTTAATTTCCCTTTGTCCTCTTCTCTGTAACAGTTGAGAAGACACAGGCTTTGTGTTATATACTATTTCTTAAACTTTGAAAGAAAGATAGAAGTAATTTGAAATTATGTCTTTAGCTTTTTTAACACTGTATATTTCTGAAGTAAATATTTACAGGTTAAATGTATTATTATACTAATGCTTTCCTTGTACTGTAACTGAGAAATGGTCCTCACATCAAAGTATGACCTGTCAATATACTCTCCAGATACTAAGATAAAAAAACTTTTTGCATTCACCCCACATAAATCCACTAATCTCCAAAACTCATGGCTTAAGTCTCACTTGTATTAAAAACATAAATATAGCTTTGGCAAATTCAGGTCCACTGACATTTCCAGAGAAAGCTAAACGTAACTTAATGTGAAAGAAAGAAAGATTAGGCCTTCCATTTTCAATTAAAAACAATTAATTATTAAATTTCATAGGAAAGGTGCTTGTCAGCTGTGATTTTTATTTATCTGTTCATTTTATTAATACATTAGAAGAGGAAAAATAGTATTTTCTTTCCAATAAACCTATCCATTTGACAAATATTTTATATCACTGGTTGACTACTCAGCATGCCTGCCTTTTGTTAACATCATGGATAAAGGAATAGACACACGTCTAGGGTACCCAACTGTGTATTATCTACACTACAAATCACCCGTCTTCACTCGTTAACTCCTGTATTGAAACACACAAGGGAGCTCAGGTGTTCATATCACCAAGGCATGAATTCTTAAAACTGTTTTTTCTTAAACTGACTGGTGAACTACCATGGGTGAATGGGAAAGCAAAAATAAGAACTGGTGCATGAGAAACAGAAGTTGACACTTTTATAAAAACAGAGATTGAAAGCCTAACCACAGTGCTGTTGTTCAATATCTGGAGTCACAGAGAAGGCAGAATGTGAACTGACATCTTCGTTCCATTTATGCTTAAGGGCAGAGGACAACTTCCTCTAATAGTGGCATTTCTTTGATTCCATCATCTTGAGGAAGCTATGCAGGACTTTGGATGTATCTCCATCTACAAATGTATTTTGGTTTTTGTTTTTTAAATATGGTGCATTGAAAATCCATCCTGTAACTCCAGTAACAGTATTGACACCACTGTTCCCTCTCAAGAGTTCAAGAACTCTCAAGAAGAGTTCTTTAATGGTAAGACCAGTTGTTCTTCGGGTACCCAGCCCTGTGAGCTGGAATACAGCGACAGGGAGCAGAATGAAGCCTCCATAATCCAAGGGGAAATGGTTAGCGACCTGCTACACCACTTGGACACACACAAGTCTATGGGGCCACATGGGATCCACCCAAGGGTACGGAGTGAGCTGGCAGAAGTGCTCACCAAGCCACTTTTAATTATTTATCAGAAGTCCTGGCTAACCAGGGAGGTCCAAGTTGACTGGAGTTTAGCAAATGTGATGCCCATCTACAAGAAGGGCCGGAAGGAGTATCCAGGGAACTACAGGCCTGTCAGTCTGACCTCGGTGCTGGGGAAGGTTATGGAGCAGATCGTCTTGAGTGCCATCACGTGGCACGTACAGGACAACCAGGTGATCAGGCCCAGTCACCATGGGTTGATGAAAGGTAGGTCCTGCTTGACTAAC
>NW_008795253.1:2813626-2823080 GCF_000699145.1 Aptenodytes forsteri | reverse complement strand
CGTCAAGCATTGGAAGAGGCTGCCCAGGGAAGTGGTTGAGTCACCATCCCTGGAGGTATTTTAAAAAACTTATAGACGTGGTGCTTAGGGACATGGTTTAGTGGTGGGCTTGGCAGGGCTAGGGTAACGGTTGGACTTGATCTTAAAGGTCTTTTCCAACCTAAATGATTCTGTGATTCTATGATTCTAACAGTTGAAAAAAGCACTATTAATTTTCTCTTTCACTGATAACAATAGTGTGTGTCTTTTCTGACTAGTGTACATCGTAGGTAAATAACAAAATAAAGCTCATGATCATCTTACAAGCCTTGATTTCACATGTGACTTATTCAAATGTAGAGGTTAGGTTTAATGAATTAATCAAATGACTTTTTAGGCAATTGCTTTCTAGTACCTCTTCCTTACAAACCCAGTATCTTAATCATTTCTCAAATAATTGTAAATGATCAATAATAATAATAATAAAGCTCCTATCACTCCCAATAGTAGTTAATCAATGATTGAATTAAATACAGTTGAACCACATATACCATAACTGCATGTGATGCTATCCTATTTGTGACTGAAAAGTTACAGAGAACTTTTTTCAAGCCTCCTTGTCATCTTTATAATATTTGGATGTTTTTTATATAAAAGTCAACGACAACAGAATCAAGTCCAGTATATTTAAAAAATAATGTACTTAATGTGATATAAAAAACCAGAAGATAGATGTCAGCTCACAGTACACCTGATAGCTTGGAGCTCACGTATTTAATTAATGAATAAAAGAACGACTCCAATGTCTTGTATATAACACAGCTGTAAAGTAATTCTATTTTTGTGTGAAATTCAGGTGACTTTTCCCTGGGCTGCAATGGAAACTGAGAGGAAGCTTACAGCATTGCCCGAGCAAATTGATTCTGTTTGGGAACTGCCTTTCTCTACCTGTGTGCAGCAGCTCTTAGAATCACAGCTATAGGCTCTTTTCCTCCATAAAGGCCATACAAGGAAACTCACACCACTTTGTGGAATATCATATTAGCTTAAATCATTCTTCATCTGAGCATTTAGGTTTTCCTGGATGTCATCTACAAGGCAACACTAAAACACCAAAATATATGTTTAACCTTAAGCATGTATGCGGTTCTGCTGAAGCCTTCCAGATCACTCACATGCTTAAATTTAAGTAACTGCCCAACAGCTTCATTAGAGGGAAGCCAAAAGAATACATTTCCTTTATTATTTCTGATGGTCTTCCACACAGATACAAAAGAAAAACAAAAGAAAGCAGAAAGTAATCGTCATCATATAACCATAAAAATCTGGGAAGATAAATTCAGAGCAGGGTTTTTTTTATAATTCATAGGTTGATACTGACAATATTTCAGCTGGATTCTGCCTTTCTAGCTCTAACTAGCTCTTTCTAAGTTCAGTTAAAGTTTCTGTTTCTTTGTTTACTTGTTCTCAAAAAATTCTTTAAACTGGTCATCTGATTGTCATGAGTTTACATTTTCACACAAACTCACCCGTACACATCCCTGTTTGCAAGCTGCAAATCCATTGTGTTGTGATGGATTGGAATCACATACTGTACCTTTGCACAGAATGGCAGAGAGACACTGCTTACTTGTCATGCAGTTCTCCAATGTTTCTCTGTGCTTTTCAATATGTATCTATAGGCCTTATGTATTGGACAGTATTCAAATCCTCCTCGTGGACTGAATCACTCATTTTCTCAGGGGCTTTTCAGTCAGGGTCTCAGTACTTTGGAATCTGAATACTTTCCAAACATTAATTAATGTATTGTTCCACAATCCCGTGAGAAAAGGGGATTATACTCTCCAATTAACAAATAGGGAAGTCAGAAAATGTAAGGTAAAAGCACCCATTACGTAAAATGCCTATTCTAATATACCTATATCTGATTTTCTCACAGTACTACCTTAGATATATTGGACAGTATTCAAATCCTCCTCGTGGACTGAATCACTCATTTTCTCAGGGGCTTTTCAGTCAGGGTCTCAGTACTTTGGAATCTGAATACTTTCCAAACATTAATTAATGTATTGTTCCACAATCCCGTGAGAAAAGGGGATTATACTCTCCAATTAACAAATAGGGAAGTCAGAAAATGTAAGGTAAAAGCACCCATTACGTAAAATGCCTATTCTAATATACCTATATCTGATTTTCTCACAGTACTGAACCTTAGATAACACCATATATTTTGAGGGTAGAAGCCCCTTGGATTTAGCTATAGCTAAGAGTACAAGATAGAACATTTTCAAAACAAACATGATGTGTTCTAGGAAATGAAAATTAATATGTGAGAATTTTGGTTTAATTGGCTCACTTGCCATTGCAGAAATTCAGAGATTCTTAGAATTTATTTTTTTCACGGCAGCATATTCATTTGCTTCAACTGTGAAGATTTCCTTTCTGTTCCACTGGATTTCTCCTTTAGTCATGGCAAATCTACCCATTTCTGCAGTAAATCAGGCAGACATTATACATACAACAGCTCCTCTCACTTCATGAGCTCTACTAAGCTGCAGAGAATCTTTATGCAGTGAGGCAGGAGGAAAATATTAATTATTAAGTCAATTGATGATGATACAAAGTGTATGACATAAAAGTTTGGGCAATTGAGAGGAGCTCTCTATGTGATGTATACTGTAATGGCATAGATTTTAACTTCAAATCAAAAGGTGTCTCATAAGCACTAAAGATGGATTTCCAAGATAGTCAATGCTAATAAGTAGTCCTGTCACAAGATTTCATCAGAGAAATGCAATTAAATGACATTATCAAGCACTTAGGAAATATAGGTCAAGTGTAGAGGTTCTAACTTATTACAATCTAATTTCTTGATTTCATTGTTGTCTGACTTTGCACAGGTTTCAGTGTCTAAACAGATAGCAAGATAGGTGGGGCAAGGGAGGAGACATAGGGTTGTGTTTATTAATTGCTTAGATAAACTAGAAACAGAAATCACTGCCAGTAAATATGTGGGGATTGTATGAATTAATTGGTCTGAATGGCTTTTTCTCATTCTTTTTGCTGCGCAGAAAGGTTTCCTCTTTGTTTGGGAGCTGTGAAGAGGAGGAAAGGACTGTTCTCTCACCAAGGAGAAAAGACTCATTGACGTAGGAACAGAACAAAACGATAACCCAGGACAAAATTCAGGCCAATTGCAAATCTGGTGGCTCCAGCTCTGTTATATTAGATGCACTGTTACAAACTACATTCCCAGAATATTAAAATTCTTAGGTTGTAAGGGAAAAAGAAAGATATTCTAATCTCATATACCTGGAAAATGGCCACCAAAGAAAATATTACTACACATTCCAGCTAACTCTCACAGCTCAGACAACAACTGGCACCAGAACTCCACAAAGCTGAGTTTTTTCATTTAACTTCTTGGGCTTTTTTTTTTTTTTCCCCCCCATTTGTTCTTAATGTTGTGAAATATTTTTATAAATAAATAAACTATCACTGAAACATAGTAAAAATGGGGAATGGGTGGAATACTTTATTTCTTACTTTCATACTGACAACTTTACCACAAATCCCGATATATTTCTCAGGATGAATCAGAAAATAAAAAGCAGTCTCTATGGCCATTACCAGAATATATTCCAAAATTAGTTCATTTGAATAATGAAAATTATTTGCATATTAAACCAAAAGCAAATGGTGTTGCTTTTCTCTGAAGTATTCTATCACTGTTTTGTAAACAACATAATTCTCATTAGACTGAAAGAGTAGGAAGGATTTGTATATTTATACTCTATGTGGTACAAGTACCAATATTGTAGATGTGTACAGTTCAGTAATCTGTGTCTATTGACCTTGTCATTCTGATTCCACTGAGAAAGTGGGAACTGTATTTTCACATCTTTTATTTACTCACAGGCTGAAATTAGTTCTATGGCCTATGGGCTCCCTGAAGCTACTTCTGTGAATCACTGAATTGCTTCTGCTGTGTTATTGCACATTAGAAATGAAATAACTGCCAACAGCAGTTGCTTTCTGACCGATACTGCAGGCCAGATATATTAAAACTTGTTACAAGAAGTGTCTTCAGAATAAAATGAGTATAACAATGTTTAACTAGCCATTATGGATGAGAGCAAACTGCACTTGAGCTGTATTTAATTCCAAGCCCAGAAGAAGTTTCTAATTTAGGTTTAAAACTGGTTTTATTAACTGTGTCAACATTATTTGCCTATATCTTACTGGAAGATTAAACTACTTTAGTCTGAAGCAATTTTGAGCCATACTTGAATAAAAATGTAATTTACAGCTGCTCTTTTGAATACATTTTAAAATCAAAGTGATCAAAAATGTAGCAAATTAGAGCATACCAATCCTATGGGATCCAAGATTGTTCCTAAACTCTCAGCCATGGTGCACATTCAGCCACGTCCCAGCTCTGTGTTAGGATGAGACCTGAGGACGAAAACCAGAAAGAGGAGTACAGCTGAACAGCATCCCGGGCTGGACAGTCATGCAATTAGCACTACAGGAGCACATAACACCTCTCTGCACATAACTGCAGAAAAGCATCCTAAATAAAATCTCTCAATAGTAGTAAATCAGAAAAATATTTAAACGTTTGCTTAGAGACAAGTAAAGTCTGCGTAAAAAGCTTTTCCAGATCAAGAATTCCATTGGTATTTACACAAATTTCTCAATTGAATCTGCACTAATGGAAGTATGTTTTGACTTTTTCATTGTCATGGACTTTCCAATGTCATGTCATTGTCCATTTCCATGACAGGATGGTGCGTTTCTTATCTTTTTTGTATCAGCTTACAGTAAGTATTCATTTAAACTTTGTGTGCTGCCTGTTGTAAGCATGTTTGTAGTAATAATAATAATAATAATAATAAAAACTATTTGGTTAAATTCATTATTAGCACTTTAGAGCTCCTAGTATCTTCTGTGCACACACAGATAAATAAAATACCATAGGATGCATCCACTATTTTTTATAATCATTTATATAAGCATTTATACATATAAAGGACCGGGCAAACATTAAGTGATCTTTACCCCTTTGCAATATTATCTTCATTCTAATCAACATTTTCACAAGTCACAGAGCACCAAGAAAATGCACTGATATCCAAGGCCATAATCTTTGGAGCCAGATACTTTTCTGCTTGTGCCCACACTTGCAGTGATTGCATGCCAAGTGGATACTGTACATTCTGAACACTTTGAAGTGAAATCCTAGCAAAATATTTCATGCTATTTCCAATTGAGAAAGACAATACAGCTTTCTTGAATCAGTGTGGCCATTTTCCAATGTTAATAAAATTCTCATTTCTGTAACACATAACCCTGAGCCACACAGCCCCTTAAGTTCCAAATTATTTCATGACAAATTTGACATACTGAGTTTTATAGGCCTAACACAATTTTAAACACAAAAGAAATAACAGTGCACCATGCACTGTGATCATTTTTAGAAACATTTAACACAACCACAGCTGTTTAGCTCTTGGCCTGCAAAGAGCTTTATTTTTCAAATTTAATCCAACAATCATGGAAAATATCAATAGACAGTAATATTAGTAAATGTATTACGTTAGTATATAATACATTTATGTCACATTTGCTTCTCAGTGATAGTAAATCCACCAACACTATCAAAATGAAACAAATATTAAGATATTATCACTTTACAGACATTAAAAGTTTAAAAGAGCTAAACCTGGAAGTAAAGAGTTATCATTAAGAATCTATTGGCCATTGAAAGTTAACTATCTATACCACACTGATAAACACAACAATCATGTTTGTGAAATGCTACTGCATAATTAGATATTAAAAGCAAAAGTATTAGAATAACTACAGATAGAAAGGGTTGGGTTTTTTCCCCCAAAGTTTAAAACTATTTTGTCTTCTATAGTGACTTATTACTTTAACTGTACATGAAAGAAGGGGAAAAGTTATACTTCCAACACATAATAAATATTCAGTATTCTAAAGAAAAATGACTTGTGGCATTTTTGGCAAAACTACAAGCACATTCTACAGTATTGAATCAAAGCTCTTATCATATGATTCACTAAAAATGTGAATGAACAAACTCTATATTTGGAAAAATCATTTACAGAAGTTTATATACTCCTAAGATTTCAGTAGTAACAAAGGTCTTCTGTATTAAAAAAAATGCTTTGTGTAGATGAAAATACCTATGGTGGTAATCTTCACAAGAATCCATCAGATCTTATTCTTAATTCATTAGGTAAAAAACTAATTTACAACAGTCAGATTATTTTATTACTGATTATTTATGACTTCCATATACCAAAAAACAACACCCTGGAGAAATATTTGTTAATGTGCTGGCCCAGATCCTCCGGCATGCCTGGTCATCATTGCATAGCTCAGAACTACGTATAGAGCTCCTCCTTTTTTGTGCTCCAGCTCTCCTGCTTTCATCTGTGAAGATCTGAAAGCCACATAAAATTTGAAGGATCAACCCATTGCCCTCAAGACTTTCTACACAGATCTTAAATAGCTATGGACCTTTTCTCCTCTTTGTCAGCTTACTGTGGAAAGTGACATAAAGGTCTTTTTAAACCCCTCAGCTTTCTGGAGGATCAACCTTAACATACAGTAAGACAAATTGTAAAGTCAAATTCTAGCAATGAGGCAAGATTCATAGTTGCCAGAAAACTTGCAGAAGTCTGAAGAGAGGTTCTGAAGGAATCAGAAATGGACACAACGATGTTCACAGTCTAGCTACTTTAATTTGTCATCCCACAAACAGCAAGTCAACTCCAAGCCTACGTACACAATCCCAAATAAGGCTGGAAGAAAATATACTTACATGGTTCTTTGTCAAGACAATATAATGACTTGTATACTGTTTGCAGTGTTATCAGAGAACCTGAATATCATACTGAAATTAGTATCAAAAGAAGGCATCATTAGGCCTGGTATTACAATAAATTACATATAAATTAGCAGTTTTCCAATGAGCATTTCTTCCTTATTCCACTGACTGATGAAATTATATATAAAAAGCCCAGCTTTCTAGGCAGCTTAGAAAAGTCTGCTTTGATATTCTAAACATACCACTAGCATTAGGCCTACGCCAACATCTCTGCTACTGATTATTCTCAACAGCTGAATGCTTGCTAATGGACAAGTGAAGGAGAAGTGTTATGGTATGGAGGAGGTTTTTCCAAACTCCCAAGAAAACAGCACAAGAAGAAATGCCTGAAGGAGACATTGGAATATGATAATTTCTTGGCAGTCTGGAGGAAAGGTCACTTCAGAAGGGCAATGCAGGACGAAAAAATGGAATATTGCAATAAAGTATTCCAGTGGCACTGAGGATCTTCACCAAAACCTTGCTGGAAAGTCCAAAGGAACTACAAAACTTAAAAACAACCATCTGTTTTTTAACCAGCTCAGATTTTCAGATAAATCCTCACTGAAATACATCTTATTTCACAGTATGTGTATTGACCTGTAAAAATAAGGGGTAAAAGTGATATGGCAGCAAAAAACACATGGCAGCTTTCTACCAGGAGACACTGAAGTATTCATTCCTTTGTTCTTTCTTTTTTAGCCCTGTATCTTCTCCCATAAAGGAGAAAACAGTCCTCCTGATAAGGAAGAGTTGTAGGAGGGTTGATAAGTTGTAAAAAAAGAAAATAGACCCAAGGAACTCAGCTTCAAAGCTAGGGTTTTAAGGCCTGGAAAAATAAGTTTGAGTCACACTTCAGTGCAGGCAAGAGTTTGGATCAAACAACTTGTATAGAGCCGCATTATTGTTAGGTCAATAACAATGCTGACCTCCTCTGTACCATGTTTATGAATGTTTATCATTTGTAAATATAGAAAATATTTTATTTCTGGCTATCCACAAACTTCTCACTTCTTTCTTCTTCTAACTGAACTAAATGACTCTAGGCCCCATAACTGCAATGATATAGGTATGATAATATAATGACAGATACAGATGCTTCAAATTCTTATTAGAAATTTATGGTACACTTTAAATAATAATGTTGCTGCATCAGCTGCTTGATTTAAGCATCATCATCATCATATATCTTCCTCTTCAGGAGTGAAGTAACACAGGTAAATTAAGCAGATTGGAAATAAAGTGGGAGGGACCTGAATTATGTCCAAAATAGCTCATCAGTAGTAAAGTTTTTGGTTTCATTATCATCTGAATTTAAGCTCAAAATCCATTTGCTTTTCAAATTCTCCAAGATATTTAGGTAAGAAGACTAAAAACATCCTCTCATTTCTTTATAGTGGGTGGAAAGAGAACTATAAGAAAATAGCACCTCCCCTCCTCCCCTTGGAAATTCCACTTTATCTTTTGAACCAATAAAAAAATTGGTATTCCCTTATCTGAATAGAAGGTATTTCACTGTAAAATGGCAGACACTGATGATAAATTTAAGAACAGGCAGGCAGGAAACTGAAATTCTATTGACATATGCGGATAACAAGGAATAGAAAAAGAAGAAACAACCCCAGCAAGTAAGTTTCAACAATTTGGATATACAAAACAGATAATACTTTGCACAGTGCAGCTACCACAGTAGGCACTCTGAAAGCGGACAAATTCTCATTCAGCCTGTAGTAATAGCCCTGTTAGCACTTGTCTAATGTGCATTAGCACCGTGAGAACAAATGGGACTTGCACCTCCCTTTTCTCGTTGCCCTATGCCTGCCATTTGCTCAGCAAACTACCCAATCTATTGTCCTTCAAACCCACCCTTGCTTCCAATGCATTGTATGGAGGAAAGCAGGGGGCTAGTAAAGATGGAAGAAATTTCTGCAGTAACCAGACAGCACTCTGGAGCTTAAGTATCAAGCTGCATGTTCACATCCTAGATTTGGATGCACTGATAAATTCTCCACATCTTCAATTGGATTTAGTTCTGTAGATAGAAAATAGCTGCCCATTTACATTCCAGTGAACTATGTTTTTATCAAACAAACTCTGCTATTTTTCTGAGTTATGTTACTAAAATACAACATGAATAATTGCCTTTCTCCTAGTAATAGCAAAGTTTGCAGACTGATTTTCTGCATATATCTTGGTACAGTGCCTGCATCCCCCTGGGCAACGGCACAGAGAATGCTGGACACTTAAGTCACCACAGAAATAGTGAGATTGAATTGTGATTTCAACACCTGAAAAGTGGGGTTTTTTTAATCTCCAAGAGCTGGAAGAGCGTCCAGATGTGCCAGACTTGGTCTGTGGGAAGTTTCCAATAAGGACATTGGAAATGTCTCTGCAGTTAGTAATGATTGTTAGAGAATGTTCATCTCTGGATGGGCAAGGTGGCTGTGATGGTATTGAGAGGCAGTTTGAACACCAGGGGAAGAACATCTCCATTTATGTAAATATTATTTCATTTACATAATGCATAGGAAATTGTCATGGTTTAATCTCAGCCGGCAACTGAGCACCACACAGCCGCTT
>NW_008795253.1:2789437-2813380 GCF_000699145.1 Aptenodytes forsteri | reverse complement strand
CCCCCTCCCAGCTTCTTGTGCACCTCCAGCCTTCTCAGTCGGTAGAGCATGGGAAGCTGAAAAGTCCTTGACTAGCATAAGCACTACTTAGCAACAACTAAAACATCGGTGCATTATCAACATTATTCTCATCCTAAATCCAAAACACAGCACTGTACCAGCTACTAGGAAGAAAATTAACTCTAGCCCAGCCGAATCCAGGACAGAAATGAAGCAGAACATTTTGAAGATATTCATCACTATGGCAGTGGCAAAGTCCTCTCTATTTCATGTTCCTAGAGATTGCATGAATAAGACCTGATAGATTAACAACCACAAAACTTTATGTCAAAGTCCTGAATTGTTTAAAATGTTTTTCTCCAAGAGAGAAATGAAATCAACTTAAGAAAGTCAGTCACATAAACTATCTGCATGACTCCTAGTAAAATAAGCAAATCATTCTGGGGAAAAAAGAAAAGGAAAAAAAAAAAGATCAAGTCCATCTTTGTCAAACCCAGGAAATACAGATTTCTCAGGTACATAATTACTCAACATAACACACATGTTTTGCTCCTTGAGGTCTTAGATATACTGGAGTACACTGATGTTTGCAGTATTACATCAGAACACTTAGTTTCTCTGTGTACATGTGTGTTGACTTGCTTATGTTAATAATAATCTTCCCTATAAATGGCCTACAGGACAAGGAAGCAAAGTACAGAACAGCAATAGGTCTCTAAACCATTTAAATCGTATAAATTGTGAGAACGTAAACAGATCTTCTTTGAAACAGTAATCATAGAATCATAGAGTCATTAAGGTTGGAAAAGACCTCTAAGATCATCGAGTCCAACCATCAACCCAACACCACCATGCCCACTAAACCATGTCCCTAAGTGCCGCATCTACACGTCTTTTAAATACTTCCAGGGATGGGGACTCAACCACTTCCCTGGGCAGCCTCTTCCAACGTTTAACCACTCAAATCATAATAAATCAATAATAAAATCATATGCTTGATTTTACTTCATTGGATTAAAACAGCACCCTAAAGTGAAGAACCTTCACTTAACATCTCCTTAAGTATAATTACTTGGAAGCGCATTTCTTATAAAATTAAATTTAGCTTTTGGTATGATTACAACAATTATTATAAAACTGTGTCCTTAGGCTGTATCTCCAAATCAACAGTTCTGGCATCATACCTCAGAGCTTCATTTCGTGCCTCCAAAGATTTGGAGAAAATGCAGAACTAACACCATGTAGTTCCAGCAGCAGCAAAACAAAACTTAAATTCAAACACACTAGTATTGAAGTTAAGGTCTGTCAGTAGAACTATATATACCATGGGTACACTTGCAATACAGTTCCCTATCACACAAAAGAACGTGTTCCTCGCTTTTTTGTCATGAGAAAATAAAATTATTCAAATAACTTTATTCATACAAACAACAGAAGATGCCATTTTTAAAAAAAACAACAGTTGTGGAACAGGTTTAAAAAAAATTTATTAAATTGTTGGTAGTATGAAGGCAACTTTCAGAAATTAAATTTTTTGTGCAAATGTGGAAAGTAGAAAAGAGTGTAAGTCTAGAAAGTGAAATATAAAGCCATAAAAAAACACCTAAAAAAAGATTTTAAGCTGAATACTTATATTAATTCTTCATATTGGTGTTCCCTATTGATGAGATTAGACTGGTTTCCACATAGGAACCTTTTTTATAGAGGGAAAATTGTAGGAATTGTCTGCAGTTGGACTCTCAGTCAAAGAATTCTTAGAACAAATCAATAAAATGAATAGTACAAGTCACCACAACGAAATGATATTCACCTATGAGTCAAAGAAAGTCAAATACGAAATTGCCAGATGATTAATACTACTGAAAGTGTTCTCAGTGCTGAGAGAATCAATGGTAACAAAAGTAAGCCAGTTCTACTGACAGGTTTCAGCAGGAGTAGAAGAAAATATGCACGAGTAAAACTGACTTCTTTATCAGAGAAAAAAACAACAATGGAAACTAAATTTAAAAAATTGGCAGACCTACAGATAAATATGATCTAATGAGAAAAGTTAACTCAGCTTTTGTAGTCTATTATTGTGCCTCACAAACCTATTAAAGCTCTTTGAAAAATTCAAGAGCATAGTAGTTTGGGAAATGTGGCTGACATAATGTACTTGAATTTTCAAAAAGCTTTGAAAGGGGATCTTATAGACAGTAAGTTATTTGGAATAATAGGGAAAATATTCCCTAAGATTCTTGATTTGTTAAGGGATAAGAAATAAAGAATAATAATTAAAAAAAAAGTTCTTCTGTGAAGGGAGTTTTCCAGAAAAGCCTAACAAGGATGTGGATATCTCTTCTACTCAGAGTTTATATGCAGGATCCAGGGATGCTGATGAAGAGATGACAAATTTTGCTGTCAATGCTAAATTATTTAGGGTTATGAAAACAAAAGCCAGCTGCAACAAGCTACAGAAGGTTATCATAATAAAGGGTGTCTGGACAAGAAAATATCTGATTAATACCATCATCCATTAATATGAAACAATTATTACTATGATGAGTCTAAATTAGCTATGTCCACTCAAAACAGAGTTTTGGGAGTCTTTATGAACACACCCATACAAGCTTCAGCTCAATACTCACGAGAGATCATGAAAGCAGCAGAATGGTAGAAATAGTTGGAAAAGGAACACAGAATAAATCTTGTTGAATATTGAATGCAGTTCTACTTCCCCACATCTGAATATGGACTCTGGAGAACTAGAGAAGATACAGAAAAGTGTACCTAGGATGATAAAAAGTTGTTATTTAATGAGGAGAGATGAAAAAAGAC
This sequence comes from Aptenodytes forsteri, assembly GCF_000699145.1. Classification (NCBI taxonomy): domain Eukaryota; kingdom Metazoa; phylum Chordata; class Aves; order Sphenisciformes; family Spheniscidae; genus Aptenodytes; species Aptenodytes forsteri. The sequence continues at coordinate 2,810,563 of NW_008795253.1, read as the reverse complement.
TAAGTCAAAAAGAAATACCCATGAGATTAATATGATGAAATCCTATAAAATATTGACCGGAATAAAGAAAGTGCACAGACAACTGTTCCCTGGTTCCCACCATGAAGGAACTTAGGAGACTTAGTTATCAAGTGGCAAGCTTAAAGGAGCAAACAAAAGGAGACACTTTTCACAAAGCACGTAATTAAACTGTAGAACTCATAGCTACAGGATGTTGGAGATGTCAAAAGCTTAGGTGGGTTAACAAGCAATTAGAAAAACTTATGGAAGAAAAAATTCAAAGGCTATTATATAACACACACACACACACACACACACACAAAAGTTTCCCACCCACAAAGTCCCTGAGCTATGGTTTGACAGAAGTTAGAAGCAATAGCAGGAAAAGTTTTACTTTCTACTCACCTTGTTCTGCTATTCTCTCCCAAAGCTTTAGCTACTGGACACTGCCAGAATACTGGTCTACTTAAATCTTTGTACGTGCTCTTATATTTATGCTCATCACTTTGTTTCACAGGGAGTTTGCCTTTGATCTTTGAGATAATCAGTTGATAAGAAGTAAACTTACTAAAATAAGAGCAATGATTACTCTGCAAAAGTATTTTTCCTATAGATGCTTGGTGAAGCAGTCTTTTACCCAAATTAAATGTCTATCCTAATTTGCAGGGAACACCATTATCATTTGTGGTAGTCTCAAGACAGCTTTATCTAACAAACTGTACCAAATAAGGGTTATTGCCCCTGTAGCCTGTAACCTGCATTTTTCTGCAATCTGCTTCTAGGTGCATCTCCAGACACTGACTCCTTGTTTTACAACAAAACAGTTTCGATCAGTCTGGGAACTCCAGCTGATAAGCCTGAGTTTAAAGACAGCTGCTCTGACGGAGCAGCCCCCAACTCCTGAAGAACTTTCAGGAACACTGTATTCATGTGCTTTCTGAGCTAACAGTAAACATTTGAGCCTTATTACGACCTTATTAGGTATTTCTCTCTTGAGCTCAATGAATTGTCATTTTTGCATTAAAAAATAAAGCTATAAAGCTCTATTTTATAAAAAGCAGTTAATGTCACCTGGTATTGTTAGGCATCCACAGATTTCCCGAGAGGTTACAGTTAATGAAGTTCCCAGTTAACTTGCATACATTTCACAAAAGACCACTTTTGGTATGAATTTCAAAACATTTTACCAGTACTTGTTTATCAACAAACATTATGAAAGAGTATGATTCCTAAGGTTTTTCTCAGACGTTAGACCAAAGCTATCTTATACCAGAGTACCATTACGTAGCATGAGCCAGTATTCAGTTGATATAAATCAGGAATAATTCACATCACAGAACTGCACCATTTGCACTTAGGGAGGATGTAACTCACTGTCACTAGCCTGACAATACATGTTAAAATTCATCCTTTTGTAATCGATCACATGATTAATAAAGGTATTGTTACCCAGATGCTTTGAGGTTATTTCTTCCCAGACGGATATTATGTCTTGCTCGAGTAGCACACCAGAGCTCTTAAATCAATACAAACCTCTCAATGTGGGACATTTGAAGGAAGCTGCTATCCCAAGCAGCACTGAGGCACTGACTAGAAATAAAACTCAGATTGCTTAACTGCTTTGTTCTCAAGTGAATGATTTCAGGAAATCCAGTCTATACTATTGCACACTGACTTTGCAGACTTTGCTTATTTAGCAATACACACAAAGACCACATTGCAGCTCTGCTCTGTTATCTATGCTGATCTGAAAACTGTTTCTGGTGCCATTTTAAGTTGCTTTAAGTTGCTAAGACTTTCTGCAATGCACTGGTATTAATTTCTTTACAGTCATGACTCCTTTTTCTTCGTTTAATTGCTTCTATCCATTCTAGAAATAAAACATTATCTACATCAATTTTTTATTTTCTGGACTTCAGGCATTGGGGTCCAGAGGCATATGGGTGCTCTCTTAATTTCAAGACTCTGCTACTAAGTGGAGGGAATACGAACAAATAATCCAGAGCCCATGTTGCCAAAGCAACTGTATTTTAAGCAATGAAATTATACGTGTATAAATGACATGTGAGTGAGACCCACTGCCATCTTTGCTATTAGTTTCTAATTATAGTGGTAAAACAAAAGAAATCTTGCAAATCTTTCCTAGAACAGCTACAACCTATACTGATAGATTGCCGAGGGCAGGATCCAATGCAGAGAGATACCAGTTTGCAGAATTTATGTATGCCAGTTTGTTTATGCATGTGAAGCCACAACTTTAATGCATCATTTCCAGAAAGTGATGTCTCTAAAAAGCACTTCATGTCCTTTAAAACCAAAGAGCAAAATGACAGCAGCAAAAAGTACAAATGAAAAATAGTTGATATCAATCGCCAGTTAAGTCAGATCTATGCTAGTACACATGAACAGCAGGGACCGCTGACATGGTGAAAGCCTTCCTGATCTGATGTAAACAGAAATGGATTCAGAGCATCTTCTACTATGGCAATAAACTCCAGAAAGAAAGTCTGAGTCATGCCATATGTTAGACAAACTCCTCCTTCTTAGAGGTACTAACTTTGCCCTGCTGAAACTGAAAATCCACTTAGAAATAAAATTCATCTACACCTAAGTATGATAGCAAATTATTTTTGTGATCAACATGAAAAGGTCTGTTGGCAGCCAGGCCCAATCTAGTCATTAATTTCTCTCCAGTCCATGTTTCTGATTACTTTCCCTAACCATTAAAGAAAGATGCAAATACTGTAAATGTTCTGGTCTAGTTATATTGATTGCTGTTACTAGGAAAAAGGCAAAAATCTCATTTCATCAAGCCTTATGTTATCAAAATAAAACTGGGAGTAGAACTTCAGCAGGTAGTAGCTGGCATACCTCCAATGAATTCATGCTAATTTATCTATGTTCCCCTAAGTTTTTTTCTCTATAGAATACACAGTGTATAAATTCTTAAAAAAAAAAAAAGTATATTAGAATGTCATTTCAACTTTATAGTTTTGAAAAAATGTTGAATTAGACCTCCAATTTCTTCTAAAGTTTGTTTTTATTACTTACATTTATTAATTTTATTGTTTAATGCACTACTGCTTCTTCTATGTATAATATTCAATTTTAAGCACATGTGAATATTACTTTTTTATCAAATTTGGGTTGCATTTGAAATTATTATGTGCATACAAAACCTAAAGATTTAAAATTATTATTATTTCTTCTTATTATAAATTATTTATATATGTCTCACAGGCATAAAAATATGTCCATCCCTACGTTCAGATTTACATCTAAGAATCAGTCCACCTGGAAGCCAACAAGGTTTTATATAACATGAGGGATATGTTGATCACACATAATGCCCTTAGTTTCGATCTTGCAAATGCTTGTTCAAGTACATTTTCCTACTGATGAGCCATACTTTCAAAGTGCTACATATCATGAAAAAGTAAACCAAATGAGTGAGTGTTGTGGTTTAACCTCAGTCGGCAACTAAGCACCACGCAGCCGCTCGCTCACTCCCCCCCACCCGGTGGGATGGGGGAGAGAATTGGAAGAGCACAAGTGAGAAAAACTCGTGGGTTGAGAGAAAAACAGTTTAATAATTGAAATAAAATGATAATAATATGATAATAAGAATATGATGATGATAATAATAATATGATGATAATAATAATAATACACAAAGCAAGTGATGCACAGTGCAATTGCTCACCACCTGCCGACCGATGCGCAGCCAGTCCCCGAGCAGCGGCCCCCCCAGCCAGCTTTCCCCAGTTTATGTACTGAGCATGACGTCCCATGGTATGGAATGTCCCTTTGGCCAGTTTGGCTGTGCCCCCTCCCAGCTTCTTGTGCACCTCCAGCCTTCTCAGTCAGTAGAGCATGGAAAACTAAAAAGTCCTTGACTAGTGTAAACACTACCTAGCAACAACTAAAACATCGGTGTGTTATCAACATTATTCTCATCCTAAATCCAAAACACAGCACTGTACCAGCTACTAGGAAGAAAATTAACTCTATCCCTGCCAAAACCAGGACAGTGAGATAATGGTGTCAATGAAGAAGTCAAATACAAAAAGGCAATTAAAAAATACTATGTCTTAGAACAGGTTGGATATCCCAGTAAGAAGACCTCAGTCTTGACAGGGTGCTTTTTCTACCAACACCACTGTCTGTTAAGTGGTCATCTGATTTTTATTAAATGTAGGACTCTCTTCAATCTGCAAAATAAAGTCAGAATTTCCTTGGGAACAGAAGCAGATTCATGCCCAACACAGCAAGTACCAGAGTCAGCATACCTTCATTAACCAAACTCCCCTTCGAAGAGCACTAGGCAAAGCAGCACACCAACTGCCTGTTGATGTTTATTTCTTATTTAACACCTCTCCTTTCCTCTTGCTCCCATAACATGGGAATAGATATCACTGTTTCACACACCACGTGTGCATGCTTATGTACATCAGTCTTCAAGAAGTGCTTTTGGCTCCTTGGATAACTGATCTTCCAACAGATATGAGCTGTCTACAAATAACCTGCTGTATGATTACTACATATGGCGAAATTTCTAGGAAGTCTTACTGAACACTGAATATCCCTGGGGAAACAGTTTAATAATTTCAGATGTTGCCTTACCTAACTTGCACCTTCCTCTACAATCCTTTCAGCCATATAAGTGACATATAAAATATTATAAAGCAGAGAAAAAAAAAATCTCCATAACTTAAAATACTGTGGACTTTCTGCTACCTGCTCTAGTTCCTGTATATTGCTATGCCACCTCAGAGAAAGCCTGGATCTAAAGTGAGTAGAAAGAATATTTTCTGTAATTTTGGCTATTTTGCAATCATGAACAATTTTGGATTGTTTGGTTCATTAGCTGTTTGTCTTCCCTCTTTTTCTCCTTTGGCATGCAGGGCAATTTTTAGGCTAAAACCTGCACCGAGGATATGCAGAACCTGAACTATACAACAGTGGGTTAAGTTCAAGATATCCAGCAAGATTAAGATAGCCAGGCTAGCAAGGAGATGAAAAGTTCACAAGCAGTGCAGAAAAACACAAGCATAATAATAGCAATGTTCTTAGCAGAGTGCTCATACAGAGCTCATTTGTAGGTTGCAGACAAATGTTCATCTAGCAAAGAGCAGTGACAATTGAATATATTAAGAGTTTCTTCCTGTTTCTTCCCAAGAGGCTGCCAGTTCTTCAGCTTGTTGGCAGAATGGGTCATATGAGAACTCCATATGGAGTCACGGTAGTATTAATCAGCTGATGAACGCAGCTTGAAAAGAGAACTGACTTTGCCTGAAGTGGATAAGGCAAAGCTCTCAGATTCCTTTGTCCGGCAGAGCAGTAGGAATGGCAACTTCCAGCTGGCAGATTATAGGTTTGGAGAGCAGAGCATAGTGACATCCTCATTCAGCATTGCTAGATCTAGAAGAGATCTTCTCGTGACCCTATTTAGATTAGACAGTCTAAATTATTTAGAGGCTTTCTCTTTTTTTTGCCACAAAGTCACAAAAGAAGAAAAAGCCTGTGAATGATTCAAAAATAAAAGGGTATCACTTTTTCTTCATTTAACCATATTTTAAAGGGGGAGGAAGATGTGTGGATGTATGCCTTTTTGCCCCTTCATGATATTAAAAGAAAGCTTGAAGATTTTTTCTTTTCTCTCTTCTTTTAAAATGAGAAAATTCAATCTTTGCCTGTAGAATATTCTGTGACTAGAAGAAATAGTCAAGCAATGATTTCACAGAAGTCGGGAATGTGACCAGAGAACAGAAAGCATTTTCAGTGCAAAAGCTAGTATTTTAATATTTGGGATTAAAGTGTGTTTATTAAACCTTTAAAAACTTCTCCTCCTTAAGAATCATCTGAAGGCATATAACAGGTTAAAGACTTCATAAAAGTTTCTGGCAAAATTAGGTAAGACTTTCCATATTACCATTAAATGTATGTAAGATAGCAAAAAGTCATAAAAAAAAAAAAAGAGACATGCTTGTTTTCACAAATTCTTTGTAAATCACACAGACTTAATCTCTTGTTTTTATCCCAGATTTCCTTGATTATCCAGCCTCTACAATAAATGCCAAAACATTCTAAGGAATTTGCTTAACATCATTTGGCCAGCGCCTGTTATCACATTATAAAACTAAAGTATCTCAGGAAAAAACAGCTTCTTTTACAGTAGTCCAAGTTGTACTAGTCCTAAAGTTATTTTATACTTAACTTTCAAGCCATCATGCTCTAGGATATAAACCAATCATCACTGACAGAGATTAACAAGAAATTTCCTCCACGGACAGAATATTTCATAAGTGCTCACTGCAGGGTTTCTTACACTTTCCTCTAAAGCATCTGGTAACGGCCATTGTCAGATGGAATAGAAAAGCATGTAACAGTATAAGAAAGCTGTTAGTGTGTTTTGGAATGGCTCCTCTTGTACGCTAAAGCTTCTGTCCCTGATCTTCCTGTACCTTCTCCCCGCAGTTTGAAAGAGGCAATGCAGATATCTTCACACCTATTACCAGTTAACTAGTGAAATCTTTCTCTTATCCTTGCATACTTTGGTAGAAATGCAGCAGCTGCTGTCACAGAGAATCATGCTTCATCCTAGCTATCATATGCAAACTCTGGGTATTCTTCTAGACCAGCTTTTGGAAATGGTGTTTTAAGTCATGAAGATTAGTTTTCCAAGTGTTCCTGAAATTTTTACTGTTCCCAGAAAGAAGACATCATGTAAATATTTCTTCCACTGAGAGAACAGAAGCAAATAAACAAGGTTAACAAGAAGAATGACCTACACAGGCTCATAAACTTTTGATTTCTACATGTCGAATTAAATAAAGTACAACTTTCTTCAGCAGATACCCGAATCAAGAATTAACATTCTTTTAAGGCAGTTGTCCATACCATTAGTTTCCTTCGGAATGAACTCGTTCCTTGAGGAACATCTCACATCATCTCATTTTTCTGACTAACCATATTTTGGATTAGCGGTGTGGAATGCACAGAGAAAAAGAGAGAGGCTAATTATTTAAAATCTCACCATGTAAAAGACGATAAAGATGTTTGTGTACCTCTAACAGTCACATTCCTCTTGTTTTCTTATTCTGATTTGATTGGAAATCCTGAGAAGTACCGTGAGGAAAACTACAATTCAAAGGTAGCCTATACACATACCTAGACGTGTACATAGATATACATGAATATCTATGACTGTTTCTGAAGGTAGTTTCATATTTCTGTGACTGAAAGAAATAGGCCTACATCACAAAAGACCACATTTGATAAAAGGTATTAAGCAAAACCATTTTCTTACCTGTTGCAGCTCAGTTCCTAGTTTACTGATGATTCTTAACATATATCCGTTACTGAAATTCCCATACTAAAATATTCCAGCAATACAGTTTTTAAAAACCATGAAAAATGATGAACATGAATTCATCAGTCACAGTTCAATGAGTTTGTTGTTCCAATTGCATGCAGACACTGAGGGTTTTTTTAAGAGACCTGCCTGGGAAAACTAAATTATTTTGCATTCTTAGTACTATGAAAAAACCATAGTATCTTAGATACTACTGTGGTAAACTCTAGCATCTAGAGAGGAACTAACACTGCCACTGACAAACAACTAAAACTAATGATGATATTACAATGTGAGTACAAAAAAGATTAGTCAGCAGTGGCTACAAGAGAACTCAGCTGTGTTTTGTGCTCCTTGGCACTGATTTGCCAGATAAGTGCTAACGGAAACCCAGTTTTCACAGGAAGAACTAATAGGACAAAACGATAACACTTGCTTAGTGAGGTTCTGAGCCCAGTATCATTGTCTGGGTTTAAAATCTGAGCTAAGTTTTTAGTACAGTAAGGGTTCTTTTCTTGTATATATGCTGGGTTCCAGACACCAGTCAGAACCATGAAGGTGGTGTTAACACATAGGTTGTTACTAGGTCCCTTTTTGTATCTTCCCCAAATGCATTGTTTTGCACATGGGAAGCATAAAATAGAATGACCTGGAAAGGACAAAGCCAAAAGTAGATATTGTCACTTTCCTAACATCCAACCCACTATATTAAAAATATTAACCTGGTGGAGTTATTCTGTAGTGCATCAAAGGACATTATATTCCCTTTAAATAGTTTACACTGGTGAATTTGTCTTTATAAAGTGTTGGTGTGTCATTTATGCTAATCAACCTGGCATGTGGCTCTCTTTCACTACAATTTATTAAAACGCATTGGGATTATGCAATAATCATGCACTCTGGATACATTAAAACAATAAATCAAGATATCAGCCATGGAATTTTCTCAGATAAGAAATTTTCTTACATGGTATAGATGATACTAGAGACAACTGATGCACTGCTCAAAGAACTTAATATTATTCTTTATTATTACAGTTAGGACCATATGGTGATATAAATGTCCACAATATAAAAAAACCTGGGCACCAACATTGTAATTTCGTAAGATAAAAATGTAGTGTAAATTCTTAAAGTTCACTATTTTAGAACTCTCCAGACAATGGATTTTCAAAGTCATTTTATCTGTATTGTTTATTGTATAACTGAGAGTCTGTTTCCTTCTTGCAAGGGGAAATATACCTCCTATATTCATAAAAAAAATATTTTCTTCCACCTATAATCATTGCGTTAGCACTTGTAGTTATTTTTGAAGTTAACCATGAGGCAGGAAGATTTCTGTTTGTTCTAAAAATGTACTTGGAAGGGCTTCAAAAACCCTCAGCTTTGGCCTCAATTCATTGGATGTCAATGGTAAAACTCACTGATGTCAATAGCAGCTTTAAGTCATACCATTAGAAAAAAAAAGAAAAGCTTATGAGTCAGGCCACAAAAAAATTGACTGCCTTTAAAATAATTATTTTTTAAAATCATAAATACTTGGATCTTTTTTGTTTGTGCCTTAGATCAATTACCAATCTGTTTTCCAAGTGTTTCCCCCCATAGTCCTCAGGGCTAGAAAAATTTGTTTTAAATGAAAACTGAGATTTCTGCATATTTGTATAAACCAAGGAGGTGAGTCATAATGGAAATACACAATATTATGAGCCCCATCCCAAAAAACTACAGAACTGTCAACCTTGCTTCCCTGGACAGAGAGGTCAGCCAACACCAAACCTTCTTAAAAATCTCACTTTGATGGTGTTCTAAAAGAGAAGATGTTTTGAAAAGGGTCAAACAAAAGTATCTTGGATTATCCACTGTACAGAAGGAAAGGTCTAGCTTCATGGAAAAATGGAAGTTCTTTAATACTCATCAAACTGTCTGCAGGACAGCATCCATGGGAACATTTTGATTAATAATTTGTGTGAATTTCAGAAAATTTATGTCTTCTCCACATTTCTCAGTCTATTAAAACAACATAGGCTGATGCCAGTTATTTTGAAGAAATATATTTATGTTTTAAAACAGCATTTCCAATAGGTTAATACATGTGTCAGAAAAATGGCAATATTACCAGTGACAGAGGGCAGAATGGCTAAAAAATACACAAGACAGCTGAAACACAAAAACAGCCTTCTCATAAATTCCCGTGTTTTGCAAAATTAAATGGAAATTTAGATCAGAAACACCATATTATAGTTGTGGCAATAAAATTCAGGATAAGCTTTTTTAATTCTATGTGCAGTTCTGTTAAAAACTTCTCAGGTTTGAATGGGAATTCTGCCATCTCGTGGTCACAGTTTTTATACAATACTCTTCAGCAAATTAATGTTGAAATAAACATACATAGCTTTTGCAAAGACTTATTTAAAATAAATTTATGCTTTAGCAGCTGTAAAAGACTTGATGAATTTGATAAAAAAACTTGCTAAATTTAAAATATTACCTAGCCATACTAATGCCCTTTAGCTCAGTGAAATTTTGCACAGCATGTTACCTATAATTTTATCTTTCTTGCATGTTTATTCTACACATTTAGAGGATATAGGTAATTTTTATTTATTTAATGTTCACTACCTGAAAGTATTTCAGTGCACCTTTCTGTGTATTCCATGAGACATGCCTCAGTTTTATGCATATTTGGCCATTATATAGTTTGCCAGCATGCAAGATGTAAACTTCCAAGCCTACTTCTCCATGAGAAGAAGGCTCTGTTTTGAGATACAATAAGTGATGATGATTATAGCCTATGAGTTCAAGTTGCAGTAAGATTTGGGAATTATTGTTCACTGTTTTAGTATATAATCATAGAATCATAGAATAGTTTGGGTTGGAAGGGACCTCTAAAGGTCATCTAGTCCAACCCCCCTGCCGTTGGCAGGGACATCTTCAACTAAATTGGGTTGCTCAGGGCCCCGTCCAACCTGACCTTGAATGTTTCCAGGGATGGGGCACCCACCACCTCTCTGGGCAACCTGTGCCAGTGTTTCACCACCCTCAGCATAAAAAATTTCTTCCTTATATCTAGTCTAAATCTGTCCCCCTTTAGTTTAAAGCCATTCCCCCTTGTCCTGTCGCAACAGGCCCTGCTCAAAAGTTTGTCGCCATCTTTTCTATAAGCCCCCTTTAAGTACTGATAGGCTGCAATAAGGTCTCCCTGAAGCCTTCTCTTCTCCAGGCTGAACAACCCCAACTTTCTCAGCCTTTCTTCATAGGAGAGCTGTTCCATCCCCCTGATCATTTTTGTGGCCCTAAATGTAAATATAGTGCAATATGTTTCAGTACTGCTCCAAGGGAACATATACTCATAAATAAGGTCTACATGGGATCATGAACAGAAACACCTGGTGACTCTCCTGGTGTTCACCATGATAGTCTTGTGACAGTTTTCTAAAATGACGACTTAAAGTTCTGAGGTAAAAAGCTAGAAGTCAGTCATCACCTTTAAAATAAAGGCTTTTGAACTTGCTCAGGCATACAGAGTTCAAACATCAAGTTCATGCCAGAGAAGACTGAAGTTCTTTGGAACAGCAATTTTCCACTCCACGTATCCGTTCTCCAAAACCCTCCTTTCCACCATCTGCCCCCCCAAACACACTCACCCCAATGGTAACTGCTTTCTTGACACCCCAAGAATTTCTCACTCTGGCAGATTTCCTTTTCTATCTCTTTGACCGCCTCTTTCTCAGCAGTTCACGTATACCCTTTTCACAGCCTATGTCTTTCTTCTCGCTCTTTGTGTCTCCTTTTTACATTTGCTCTCTTTGCATTTCCTCCAGATTCCTAAAATGGAGTGAATGAGCAACTGCAAGTGTGAGGCAGAATAAGGCATGAATTAGTGGGTGACTGAGTCAAACAGGAAAGAGACAGAATGGTCAATGAAATAAAACCATGTACGTGGGCGATTTTTAGCATGAGGAGAAAAGTAAAGCAAGTATGTGGGTGGATGAGGAATGAACAATCGTAGCTAAGCTGAAGGAGAGAAGCAAAGAACAATTAAGGAACACTGTGAGGAAAAAGGACAAAGAAACAAACCTACTCAGGAAGGTTTTTATGGAAAACTTAAGAAAGGGAAGAGAGGGAATTCAAAGTAACTGGAATAAAAGCTTTTAAAACACGAAAAGCCACTGGGCTCAAATAAAAATAATAGCAAAGGGCTTGAACTAGGAAATACTACAGTAATACAAACCATATAAATAGAAGATAAAAAAAGGAAACCAGAAGATGAATGACATGTTCATCCCTTTCTTTAAAATAATTTAGTTTCTATATTAAAAGGCAGGAAACTGAAAAGAAATGAGGACTTGGTTCAGGAAGGTGATGAGAGAAACTCTTTCATTCCGCATCTCATAACTCAGCTTCATATACCCCTCCACGTGAGCCTTTCTATCTTCCTCCAAATAAACCCTACACCACAGACCAAGTCCATTCCTGGCATGTATCCTCATTATTCATTTGAAAATCTGGTCACTTCATGTTCAACACTGCTCTTTTAACCCTCCACACCCCATTTCTTTCAGCCAGTTCCTCAATGTTCCTTCCTCCTCATATATCAGGCAAAATAATCAATTTTCTGTTAGGTGGATGCTGTTCTTGAATCTTTATATTTTTGTTGTTTTCCCATTGCTTTTAATGCAATTGTTAAAGGAAGAATTTACCCTGTGCTTTAAACTGACATGAAAAGAAACTGAAAAGAAAACCCAGATAGACTTCATTTCATTTTTTTATACCTTTATCTGTGAACAGAAGTGGCAAACAGTAAAAAGCTATCACTTTTTTTCTCACTAAATTGATATGATCTACTAGATAGATTTGGATTTACATCCACAGACTCACATACACATAGAGAAAATCTGGTGACTGCAAACATTTCTCTCCTTTGCTACTATAGGTTATGACCAGTTATCTCCAATAATGGTATCATGATAACAAAGTGGCATAGGCTTCAAAACAGTCTGCACAATCCTGCCCATGACCTTTGGGTAATTATTCAATATCTGTGTAGCTACTCTGCCATCATAACTCACGCTAGCTGAGAATAAGCAAATTTAGATATCTTCTGCACATGCTGTAATTACTACGTGTCTAGGACAAGGACACAATTTCCAGGCTTCTTTAAAAACAAAATCCCATTCAAGAAAGGCAAAGAATTTAACCAAATCATTATTTTAACTGGATGTTAAGACAAATACTGAAATAACAAGCTTTGATTACAGTACACCCTAGCATTCTACAGGTAGTGATGGATTTCTTATCAACTAGACATGTGGCTAGAAAAACCATTCAACAAAAAGCCTGTATTGGCATTGACTGAAGTGGCAGAAATTTCTACCTGTAAGCTGAACTCAAAATAAAGAATAAACTGGGAAAGCAAAATTTTGCTTGTTTCTGTGTTAGTGAAAAGTGATCGATAAGGCAACATAGTCATAAAATACTTTGTGGAAAATCAATTTTCTAAAACTAATATTTATAAAACAGTTTCCAGAAGGATTATTAAAAATTCCAAGCAATCTAACCTCAGGGTTAGCTGTAATACATATGCAGAGCAATTCAACTAAATACTAAATTCCAAGCAATCTAACCTCAGGGTTAGCTGTAATACATATGCAGAGCAATTCAGAGACTAAATACTCTTACCATATCAGATTAATAAAGACTAGCATTAGCATTTGTACCAAAAACAAGCTAAATTATGAATGCATGCTCAACTGGGGTAAAAATGTTGCTTTTAAATTGTGTCTTATGAGGTCATGTTGTTGAATAACCAACTCCAAACATCATCTACTTAAGGACATCATGTCAAGCCTATTACCTGCTAAATGTGCCTATTAGAGTAAATGTATTCACTTACATGCTTTAGACGTTGCAGTGGGGTGAAGAAGAGATTTCAAAATAACAGCATAGGAACATCAGCCAAACCACTTCAGAAACCTTGGAAATGTTTTGAAAGAAAATAGAGAGCTAGCAGAATCTATAAGCTAAAACATTGAATCTATACTTTGCCTCATATTAACTCAAGCCAGAAACGTATCCTGGAATAGAAATGATTAAGAGAACCAGTAAAAAAAAAAATCACCTCTTTACTGCGATAAATTTTTTAATAGAAGACTTGTCTCTTCTCTATTATGAAACGTTCATGAGCGTTTAAGATCTGTACACTTTGAATCATCTTTGTGGGTAAAAGTGCAACTGGCTATTTACGCAATAGTATCTATTGACAGGACATGTTAGGGAATCAGATCTAATTTAGACTGAGTAATCTTGTTCAATGCTGCCTGCTTAATATCAAAAATTGAAGCTAAGCCAGAGGGTATTATGTGTAGTGCACTGAAGAGAGAAGTGCCATTAAAATTAGGAGACATCAGTTCTTCTCCTGGCTTTGCTACTGAGTCAATGTTTGGGCTTGAGCAAATAATTTTTTTATATATATATATATGTATGTATATATACACATATGTGTGTAGATGTAGATGCATATATTTGTGCATACACAAAATGTGAATAAAGTGTGCAAAATATGAACACTTCTCTTTAGAATGCTGAATGCTCTTTTAAAACCCTTTCAAAATAGATCCCAAAGCACAAAGTATTTCAAGGAATACAACACACTACTTACCAGCTACCATTTTTTTTTCTCACCATGCTATCTTGCACAAAGCATTTGACATTGTCCTGCGTGACATCCTTGTCTCTAAATTGGAGAAACATGGATTTGATGGATGGACCACTCAGTGGATAAGGAATTGGCTTGATGGTTGCACTCAAAGAGTTGCGGTCAATGGCTCGATGTCCAAGTGGAGACCAGTGACAAGTGGCATTCCTCAGGGGTCGGTATTGGGTCTGGTGCTGTTTAACATCTTTGTCGGCAACAGGGACAGTGGGATTGAGTGCACCCTCAGCAAGTTTGCCGACAACACCAAGGTGTGTGGTGCAGTTGACATGCTGGAGGGAAGGGATGCCATCCAGAAAGACCTTGACGGGCTGGAGAGGTGGGCCCATGAGAACCTCACGAAGTTCAACAAGGCCAAGTGCAAGGTCCTGTACATGGGTCGGGGCAATCCCAAGCACAAATACAGGCTGGGCAGAGAATGGATTGAGAGCAGCCCCAAAAGCACAGTAATTTGTTGTTTATATTTTCAACAAACAAATACTGGCACTGATTTGCATCTGAACAGGGGGAAAGTTAACTAAATGTGACTCTCAAGTAGAAAGGTTTTTCTTCCCCCCCGCCCCCATTATATTTTTGTGGCCTTCCCTGGAGTCTATAAATAAAACAGAACAGTGGCTCTGTTTTGGCAAGTGAAAAATTGGATTTCAAGAAGGAACTCAAGATCAAGAGACTGCTATTTTGTAGACGTAGCCTGGAATATTAGTCCCTGAAGGCCAATATATGTCTTTAGACAGAACTCCCAAGTTTTATTTTCTTTATACTTACAACATTTATGCATATACATGATGCTGCCAGCTTTAAAAGCATTAAGTATAATATCTATCTATATGCGTTAGGAACATGTCGGTGATGGTCTTCAGTGAAATACAGGAGGTTTCACATTCCTAGAGAACAAAATTCCATACAAACATTCATTGTCATGAATTCCCACAGCATCAAAACAGGGAGTAGCATAATATCCATTAAACAAGTGACACAGGGAGGAGCAGAGAAATAACTATGATTTAGGCAGTTTTAGTGTCCAGAGATAAAACAGAAGATAAGCCAGAATTAGAACCCACAAATTCCAGGTGCTAGGTGCAAACTCCACCTGTCACAGAACACTTCTTTCCAGAACACCACAGGCTAATAAACCTTCTCCATTAAAAAGAGATAAATTTCATTGATGCATCCAAGTCTCTCTAACACTGCCAGAGCACAAGGGCTTCCGTGAGATTTAGTCTTACTGCAAAGGTTTCCACTGTGAACTCTTCAGTGTAGCGCTTGGAGAAGGAAAGTGACATAATACTTTTGTATTACTGTACTAGTTGATTTTGCTTCTAAATGTCTTATCCTTGGTGTAAGGATGTGGTTCATGTCTCCCTCATGGGAAGAAGGAAAAGGAAGAAATCAGAGAATTTTAATCTTTGTTGGGGCTGCTTAGGACTACTAGAAAATAAATAAAACAATAAAAAGGCATCCATGATTGCAATGAATTAACAGGTGCTTTAAAGCATTCTTAACACCTCAAAATTTCAAGTTGCTGATAGCTATGACAGTGTCTCTATTCTAGTTACAGTCTACAAGTGAAGGGGCATAAGGCTAAATGGGTTGGAAGGATTAGTAATAAGCTAGAAAAACAGCCTTTGATCTCTAGAAAATGTGTGCTCACTTCCTATCCAGACCTTTACTTACTTGAAACTTGCTATTACCATACGGAAGCAGAGTATCTAAATCCTGGGATCAACTAGAAAGCTAAAAATAACAACAAATATTATTTCACTTAGGTACCAACTGTGTTTTGTTGGTCTCAGTAAAGACTTCATCCAGGGACTCTTGCCCCAGCACTGATATATCAGGTGTTACATCTGTTGCCACTGGTATATGAGGCATTAATGTGTAGCAATACACAAGAATGACTGGAATTCTGGATACGTATCTTTAGGCTTTGTTTTAATTAAAGTGCATTGACAATGGAGTGAGCTGTCTTTCACATTCATACTATTATTGACATTGTGATGCTGCAGTTCCATGGGCCTTTTTAGCATGTACAGGTGGGTCAATCAGTTCCTTCGACAGACTTTTTAAGTCTTCTGTACAAACACAAGAAGTGATGGGCAAAGAAAATAAATTGTAAGAGGAAGTTTGGATTTTTGCCGTTATGGACAACGTGCAGAGTTCTTCTATCATTAAGACACATGTTCTAATATGAGAAGCCCCATCATCATGATCTGAATGCAAGCTAAATGACTACGGTAACTGAACCTCAGGGCTTATACAGATCACACACTGCAAGCAGGTGTTAAAGTTCACTTCATAGCCAGTACTACCAAGCAGCAAAGCAAGGGTTATGCCATCATTTGATGCATGAGATGCTAGAGTTGGAGCTAGTCAAAGAACAGAATTATCTCAGACATGCTGTATAACCTTGTCAATATCTAAGGAAGGACATTGTGAAAATATGTTTTCTTTCCTCACTCTCATGCCAGATGGACCTATAATTCTTTGTAGTAAATTCCTTGTTCTTATATTTCTGCATATTAATTAAGCTGAGTAGAAGCCTTGTCCATTTTGTTCAGTTACTGACCCAGCCTTTTGTCATGAGTTCTACTTGCATTAGTTATTATAATTAATTGTCACACTTCATTGACTATTGAGAAATTTGATCCAAGGACATGCATAATCCTTGAAATTCATATATCTTGATATTACAAGGATCATAAACCTTAAATTAGGAAAGGATGGAGTAATGCACATAAATTGCTCTCATGTACTTTAGGAAAAGCATTAATTGTCTATACCAGCGTGATGGTGTATTTCTGATATCTGTCTATCTGCCACTGATGCCCTTGCTCTTAGCATAAATTAAACAGAACTGTTTATTCCCATAGTTGTTATAATTATGAACCAGCCCATGCAAGAAATCATTTCAGCATATTTATTACTCGAAAATTAGAGAATTTGCTCAAGAAGGCTAGGTACAGCAATGAGTCTAATTAAGTTCCTACTCTTAAGGGAGGAAATTCCTTTATTTAGTCTTCCCTTAGTAGAATCATTTGAGGAATATAAAATGATCAATTCTGCTCCACTGTTCTATTACTATACCCTCATTATAAAACCTTCTCAGTTTCAGCAGAAAATACAGTAGTCCCGAGTTCTCAGTTTTTCCATTTAGTATTTGCAGGCTTAGCCAAGCAGTGCTGCTTACAGTGCGCAATAAACACAACAGGAGAGAAAATGCTGCTGAAACCATTCAAAGCTGTACTTATTTAGGTTGGGCTTCAGCTGAGTCTCCAGCTGCCTGCCAGCTTCCTTGAGGATTTGCAGCTGAGAAGCTAGCTGTACCTGCAGAAAATGCACAGATCTTAAGGATGTGATAATGAAGGATCACAGCTTTAAAGACATTATTTTTTTCAAGTCACTTTTAAACTTCCCTATCCAAGATGATGTTAACTCAGCTTTTCAGGCAGGATCTTTTTTGGCTCCAACTCTACTAGGCAGAGTGTTATATTCTTATTATTTTTTTCTTTGGAAAACAAATTTCTCCCTAGTCTCTGACTCCATTTCAAAAGATGTGAGGCAGAAACCCTAAGCAAAGTAAAAGAATACCTTTTCCCAGTACTGTGCTAAATGATAAAGTAGCCAAAAGACACATAGGTCGATTTCAAAGTGTTACATGTCAGTGGAGCTCTTACTGGAATATTAACTAGGCATAATGATTTTTAGACATTTCTTTACTTCCGCTTAGAAAAAACAATTTTTGAAAAAAAATCATTATAGCTGCTCATTGATTTCATTAAATTTACAAAGCTCAGTTTTCCTATGAAAAGCTAATCAATTAAACAATTTACAAAGCTGTCTCCTCAAGAATTCTCCTCCAAATTAAATAGGGATCTGAGCTAACCACACCACTTTCTTCAAATAAATCCGGCTATATAAGTAAGGCTGGCAGTGTCCTTTGGATGTTAGAAAACTAACACTTTCTTCTGACAGGACATGGCAGGGGTTTGTGTGTAATGCCCTGCTGCAGTCCCCACACAGTTTGTTACCTAAGGACTATCTCTATTGAAAACATCTTAATTGGTCTCAACTGCCAGGGCTTGGGAAGTTCACCAGGACCTGTATTAAATCCATCTCCTAAGCAGACAGACTCAAGCAGCCTCTATTCCATGGGGCCCCAAGTGGGATAAGATACTTCCAGGGCCCCTTGGCTAGCTCAGGTACCAAAGGCAGGGTGGCATCGCTCCTGCAGCTTTCTGCCAGAGCTAATCTGACAGGAGTTGCTCCTTCTTTGCTGTGTTAATCCACATGTTACTCAGTATGTTCTTGAAAATCCTTTTTTTTTTTTTTGTCAGTGCAGACAGGAGAAAAGAATAATTCCAGCCAAAAAAAGTTTTCCCCTATATTTTGGTATTTATTTTCTCCTTGAAAAACATTTGTCTGGGCAAAAGGAAAGATATTTTTGCAATACTGATTTTAATTCACTATTTTGTCTCTCTCACTTACATACACACACTACTTTGAGATACTGTCCTCTAACAGCAGATATCAATAGACTCTTCATATCTTAAAAACCACCAGGTAACACAGTGATTAGGTTCTCTTCATTAGCATTTGATCGTTTAATACAACTTTACAGCACACACTAAATTGAAGCCCATAATCTTTTGTAATTGAAGCTTCGTGTGCATTCATTGTCATTTTTCAAAAAAAAAAAAAAAAAAAGAAAAAAGGGGGGGGGGGGGGGGGATAAAAAGCTCTCAAAGAATTATTGCTTTTCTCTTTTGAACACATTGATTTTAAGAACTGGTTTGTTGTTATTTTTTTTTACCAGCTTTTTTTTTTTTTTTAGTTTCATCAACATTGCATATGTTCTATTTATAGTTTGTACACCAGGAGAACATGTCTTTCCACAGAACAAAGAGCTTCAGCAGAGTAATCTCACCTCTCTTTCAACACATGCGTACGTATGTAAGTATTATATGACATTTCTACACAAATACAGATATGTCTACACACACAAACATAACACACACATACACATACATAAGCTTACATCCATAGATATATAAGCATCCCCATATAAATATGTGTCGTAGAAGACAATGAATATATAGCAAATATATTTGCTCTCCTCCTCTCTATTTCCTTCCATCTTTCTGAATACTTTTTTCCCTCTTCTTTAACAGTAAGAGTTTGCACTGGAGCTCCATGCAAAGTTTAAAAATTTCTTTGTACACAGGACTTTGCTCCCTCGCTGTTTACAAGAGAGCATATTCATATTTAAGCAAATCCCCTTTTTTCCTAGACTTCCAGATACCTTTAATAAATAATTCTCTAAAAAAGGATTGCTGGGAAACATCCAATCATCTGATATTAAATGGGAAAGCTGTAAGTGCAGATTTCTTGGTTTAGACATTCCAAAGAAAGATAGGGTCATGAGTCAGAAGAGAGGAGACATGCTGTCTGGTTAGCTAAGCACTGAAGAAATAGAAATTAGACTTTATATTATCTCAGGCAGGTCAGTTCCTTAGCCCCTTGAGTATCTTTTTAGTATCCAACCATCTCATCATTTTTACTTACAACTTTACTTATAACTCTTATTCATCGCTACTAATTAAAAAAAAACCAACATTCTGGCAAGTCCTCAAGCTGCCACCATGTTGCCTGCAATAATCTATTTTTTGCCTCAAACAATTGGCTCTGGAGCTGTGCAAGATAAAGAAGGAAAAGTTGTTCATCACTTTACTCCAAAAGAGCGGCTCAAATCTAGAATCTCTGCCTCCCCAGTCCCAACTTTCAATATGGATAATAAGGTAAAATGCAATGTGGAAAGGACACCTGCTTTTCCCCCCACACACACTCAGTTTCAGTTCATCTGCCCAAAAGTCAATGAGTAGAACATGTGAGATTTAAAGATGTTTCCATGGGGCAGCCATCTGTTTTATGTTTTATTCTTTTCAGAATACAATATTATATTTCAGCTTTATGTGCATTGGTTCAGATTTATAACATTTTATGTAACTGTGACCCATCATGATGAATATCACAGATGATGATAGGCTCGTTAAGCACATCTCATTTTAGTCAAACTGCAAGTGGCATTTTGTTTATATGGTTCATTTCGCCAACAAATTAGATTTCAAATTGATTGCTTTCTGAAATGACTTTGTTCATCAATTTCTAGACTAGGCAATTACAAAGACTATACTAGTAATTAATAAGCCTCTGTATCAACAATGTTTTTAAACTGCTTGGCAGTAGTAGTCAAGTTTAAGGGAATTCAGATGTTAATTTTAAGGGTCTATCAGAGCTACCCAGAATCTGATAAAAGAATAACTTACAGAGATACTTTTTCAGACTGTGAAACTAAAAGCCTAATACCTTTTACTGAGATAAGACCCTCTTTTCCTCTTAACCTTAGGTAAAGGGGGTAAAAAAAAGACATTACACCTAATTTGTGAAATATTCAAAGAAAATCAGTGTTAAATTTTTCAGTCATAAGTGAGAAGATTGACAGGACCTAGATTTAAGTTTTGATTTGCCAGAGACTTGGTGAATGACGTTGGTCAAAAGCCTAGGATTTGTTTACATATCAAAACCTAACTCAGAAGGAAGTTCAAGTCAAACAAGCTTGGGCAGAATGCCGCAGTAAAGTCAGCACTCTGCTTCTGACCCCTACGCTAGCGAAGGAGCCTTTGAATGTACCTCGCAAGACACAATACAAGTGACTTCCCAAAGCCAGCTACGAACCTCATGTTAGAGTGAACTTTAATTGTTTTTTCTGTTCTTAGTATGTTAACTAAGGAAAACAGCATTTCCTACCTTACAAGATTGACGTAAGAAAGGTAAATGGTTGTGAGGCTATCAGACATCATAGCAATGTGTTCCATCTAATTAATGTAAAATTCATGTTAAGTCTTCTAATGACAGGTTTTACTGATTTTGGCTGAGACAGAGTTAATTTTCTTCACAGTAGCTAGTATGGGGCTGTGTTTTGGATTTGTGCTGGAATCAGTGTTGATAAAACAGGGATGTTTTCATTATTGCTGAGCAGTGCTTACACAGAGTCAAGGCCTTT
>NW_008795253.1:2783875-2789412 GCF_000699145.1 Aptenodytes forsteri | reverse complement strand
CCAAAGGGATATTCCACACCATATGACGTCATGCTCAGCATATAAAGCTGGGGGAAGAAAGAAGGAAGGGGGGACGTTCAGAGTGATGACATTTTTCTTCCCAGGTAACCGTTATGTGTGATGGAGCCCTGCTTTCCTGGAGATGGCTGAACACCTGCCTGCTGATGGGAAGTGGTGAATGAATTCCTTATTTTGGTTCTTTGCACAGGCAGCTTTTGCTTTACCTATTAAACTGTCTTCATCTCAACCCACGAGTTTTCTCACTTTTACTCTTCCAATTCTCTTCCCCATCCCACTGGGGGAGAGTGAGCAAGCGGCTGTGTGGGGCTTAGCTGCCAGCCAGGGTTAACCCACAACACAGGTCAAATCTAGCTTAAGCCACAGAGAATTTTTTCCACTATCTTCACAAAGTTAAATTTTTACCTGATGTGCCTCAAGATCTCAGAAATGTCTTCATGGGAGTCTTCTTGTGTAAGACTATCTCCTACTCCTTCCTCTGTGCTGACCAATATCACCTTCTCAATTGTGGGACCAGGTAGACTGTCTTGCAGGACGTTTCTAGGGCAGGTATTCCACTGCACGAGAAATGCCAGTTCAGAATGAATTATACCAGGTTTCTGTCCAAATGCCCAGATGATTTCTAAATTAAAATTTTGAAGGGCTATTAACCCAGGACATAAAGCAGACTCTCTGGGATTCGGGATAAAAATTAGGAAGGGAAATGTAAAGCATCAATTTTCTCACCATTTAACAGAAGAGCAGATATTAACCATCAGCATTTGCGAAAAATGAATGTAAACAGTTCATGTCCTTGCAAGCTCTGAATATCAGGCTGTGGCAGCAAACTATTAAGCTGGCTCACAGTGTGCATCCCTGAATAACTAAAATGCCAGACTATGGAGAAGAGCCAGCACCTGATGAAAATGGAAATAAAATTTTTAAAGACTGTAAGGATTGCAAAGGCCTGAGGTGAGCAATGAGGTGAGTGAGTAAACTAGCAATAACTTTAGCCTAATACACACTAAAAAAAGTAATAAAAATAAAGAAGCCAGCAGAAAATGGAAACCTCAGAGGTCCAGAAACTGCAAAGAGTAAAGACAACTGACATGCACACGCTTGTAACTCTGACGCTATTGAAGGGGTTTAAACTTGGACATTGAAGACTACATTCTCAGCAACACTGTCAAAATCTGTTTAAAAGGGATGATCTATTATAAACAAATACTATTAAGCTTAGCCTATTATACCCCACTTTCTCTCTGGACCAGAATTTTCCATTGTATTCAACAACAATAGAACAGCACATGCACTGGAATGATCTGGTGATCTTTCAAACTCCTGCTAAACTTTGGAGTTTAACCCACTTTAAGATATCCAGGCAGCTCAAGCATTTTTTACAGCTGCTGTTCCAGGAAAAGAAATGTCATTTTTCTGACCATTGTTCTGACTTCTATAGTACCCAGTTTCATTGAAAAAGTCAGTCACAGTATGCATTAATATAACTACCTGAGATATCTGTCTAGCATTCAACTTTTGCTTTTTTCCAGGAAGCACGTTTTGAATCCTTCCTAAATAATTAATCAAAAGTTAACCGATGGATTTCTCACTGATAACCTCCCTTAAATTTTGTTCCAGGCTTGACCTTCAAGTAGATTTGCATCTGATACTAGATATTATATCAAAGCTAATAAGCTATAATAAACTACATCATCTTTGTCAGCCACAGATATGATCCCCAATGTTTTATGTATGAAACACCACAGACCAACAAGAGAAATCAAGATTAGTTATTATCATCATGCAAAAATTATTACACAGTTTCTTCAACCTTAACTTAAAAGGACAATTTCTGCTTAAAAACAAAATCCTTTTTCCTCATTAGTAATGACATTTCAGGTTTATACAAACTAAAACCATGACTATTACAGCAAGTATTACCAAAAAATATATTCCACTTGGCCTTAATCACTTGGGTCATGTGGAAGACATAAACCAGATTATGAAATAAAATGAGTTCAGTTTTCACTTAGATGAGAACGTATTTCCTACATCAGAAAAGTTTATTTTACATGCTGTATTAGCTGTTTAAATAGACTCAGTGCATATACCATAATGAATCCACATATAATACACTGAGGAATTAAAGGCTCAGAGTACTGGAATTAAAGGTTCCATTATTTTTCAGGTAATTTATTTTGCATCACTGTATTATAAGATTGAGGACAGATGCTTTGGCCCTTTGCCTCAACTCTGCAGACGGTTCACCTTATTTATGTGAGCACTTCCTATAAATCCAACAAATCCCAAGGGTATAGTTAAACATGCACACAATATTGCCGGATCAGGGCCCTCATCTTGATTTGCTATGCTCACTGGATGCAGTTTTTTTCCTGTTGCTGCCAGAATCCTTGTTTGTTAATCATCTTTCCAGATGATCACTCCAGCTTTCCAAGTCCATCTCTGTGTGGGGCCACATATACACCTAGCAGGTAACTCCTACCTATTTCTGCATCATTCCATAAGCTGAATGTTTCAATGCATCCAATACAGTTCTGTACCTGGACCTCACCTTTCCTGAAACCCCCAAGCTATTTCTTCCTGACCTCACCTTGTTTGATTGCTCCTAGTTCTATACAAAATACAGAAAAATATTTTAATTTGACAATATTTTATTTGAAAAGAGAGATTTCTATGACTATATTAACAAGGACTTCAGCAAATTTTAGACACAGTGGTGTCCTTGTTTATCTTCTTACTTTAACAAGACTTTTCAAAGTCCTTTTAATGACCCTGAAAACTTATTACATCGGCTTGTTTGGGCATCTGGGGAGTCTGGGGAGTAGGAAATAGAAAAAGAAGTGAAAGAGTTGTATGCTATTTCTAATCCAATTCCCTCGTACATATAGCCTTTCCCTTCTTTTAGCTGGCATTTCCATGCTTGATAGGTTTTCTAGCCACTTCTGAGGACAATATTACTGCAAATAACAGAGATGTATTGTGTATATTCTGCCTGCGCACTATAAGCATTTCATACATCATTTAATTGTTACAAAGACTCAACAAGGTCAATGTATTTTTCTTAAAGTTAAGAAACTGATTTTTTTTTACCCTGGTTGATGGTTCCATAGTGTTTGCAGAGTAGTCCATTTGGCAGTAGGAAACTGTCACAGATTTCATTTTTATTGCACTGCATTAGCATCAAAGTCACATACTTTTCACTTAGTAAATGGCTAAGAAAGAACTAAATTTGTTTTAACCTTGGCAATGTCTGTAGTATTTCTGGCTAGGTAAATCAGCCACTGTCTGCCGTCCTTTGATGCAATATTAAACTGAGGCCATGAATATTTAGAGGCATTTAATTTTCCAAATAGCTCTGCTCACAAACAAAATGCAATAGTCCCTGTGTCCTGGACATATTCAAATAGAATGATTTCCTCTTTTTAACTACTGAATTCCAACCAACCATGTGATTGCCCATGGCTATATTTTGCCCAAGATTAATGCATTTCATCTATAAATTGTATTACTGCTGTTACATCAACTCGCAAATACTACACTTAAGATTTACTCAGATAAAATTAATAAGTCTCTTGCAGGGAAATCATTAGTTACCAGTATCTACTATCCAAATTGATTTGCTCCTAGAAAAGTGTGCAGGTATGGAAAGTAAATAATGTTGGTCAACAGGGTATATAAAGATGAACATTCTGACCATTCTTGTGCTTTTAGAGCACAAGATCAGAAAGAAACGAAATTCAGAGTAGTCATGTGACATTCCTGAGTAAAGGGGAGCCATGCTGGAAAACAAAGACTTGATAATCTTTTTCTTCTTGCTTTTCCAACAACAGAGAAGAATATAGAAAGAATCAGCTTAGGCTGTAGGTTTGTCCTGAAAGTTATTGGCAACTAAAACCAGTTTTGTTTCTGTACCTTCTTTCCAAAACAGCTCTTTTTTGGATAAGCTTTTAATTGACTATTGATGGATAAAGAGGTGAATGTTTTAGACCACTAACATCCCCAGGAGCTGTCAAACAAATACTCTGGTTCTCAGCCCAGAATTCAGCTTTCATGCCACATAAGGTGTTGGATGCTCAGGCTTAGAGTATTAATATTGCCTCAGAACAAGAAAAAATATTCCAAGATTACCAAAACCAACGAAACAAAAAAAAAAAACCCAGTATTTAAAGTTAAGTTGTTCAGTTCTTTTTTCTTGCATTGAAGTAATGGTCTGATTTTCAGAAAGGCTGAAGAGTATGTACCTTTTCTAGACTGGGTCCTACTTCTGAATATATTTTTAAACTTTCATAGAAAACTAAATCAGGATTTAAGAGACTATATGGAGACAGACCCTGTTTAATATTCTAGACATTTTGATTTATGTCTCTCTTCTTCCAGTCTTCAGACAAAACTACTGTTTCATCTACCTACCTTAAAGCTGTATTCTCTCTGGTAAAACATTTAATCTTTTTCTTTTATTCCAGAAAATCTTTTTTCATGATTTATCATTATTAGAAAATTGTAGATTCTATTAAACAGATTAAATGTATCTTGAAATTAGATTGGTATCAAATCCCTTAAAATTACAATGACATATCAAAGTCTTCCTCAGACAGATATGGCTAAAGAACTTATAGCTGAGTTTACAGATGCTTTAAAGATGTAAGTCTGCCTACAGTCTAGACAACATAAGACATACTGAATATGAAAAGCAGATATCAATTCTGTTCAGAAACTAGGTTTGGTAGGTACATAGTATATATGAGCTGTAACACTTCAATAATGAAAACAAAGGCATCAGCATTTTGACTGAAACAAAGCTGATGATAGATTGCAGAAGTAAACATCCCAGTGGCTTTTTTCATCATGCAACTCTAATATTCCATGAAGGAATAAATTAGCCTTCTTAAGCTGTTCCTCCCCAGTGAATACTAAATACAAGGCTTAGGATTTATTGATTGCAACCTTCTACAGGGTAAGTATGCTTTGCAGTGTGCCCAGCAGTCTTAGTTTTGATTGATCCAGTCTGGGGCACATACTGAAGCACACTGTAGGTTTCTCTTAGGCTATGCACCCAACTTTCATTTTCTATTTATATTTGGAACATGGCCTAAGTGCAGAAAATAATTGCTTCACAGTCTAGACAGAGCCAATATCAGCATTTTCTGAAAATAAACATAATTCTTTTATTTCCACTCAAATTTGCAAAGTTTTGCGAAGAACTCCCAAGCATATATACCAGGAGGATATCTCCAACAGCAACCACCTTTGATCTTGTAGGAAAAGGTATATTGGAACTGTATGCTGAAGCTAAGCAAATTCAAAATAAAGTGCTTCTTTTTTTAAAGTCCCAGTGGTATTTATCTTTTGGAATGGCTTAGTGTCCTGGTTTCGGCAGGGATAGAGTTAATTTCCTTCCTAGTAGCTGGTACAGTGCTGTGTTTTGGATTTAGGATGAGAACAAAGTTGATAACACACCGATGTTTTAGTTGTTGCTAAGTAGTGCTTATGCTAGTCAAGGACTTTTCAGCTTCCCATGC
>NW_008795253.1:2777969-2783783 GCF_000699145.1 Aptenodytes forsteri | reverse complement strand
GTGAGCAATTGTACTGTGCATCACTTGCTTTGTGTACTATTATTATTATTACATTATTATTACATTATTATTATTATTTTATTTCAATTATTAAACTGTTTTTCTCTCAACCCATGAGTTTTTCTCACTTGTGCTCTTCCAATTCTCTCCCCCATCCCACCGGGGGGGGAGTGAGCGAGCAGCTGTGTGGTGCTCAGTTGACGACTGAGGTTAAACCACGACACTTAGATAGGAAAGTGACAATTTCTTTATCACCTGAAAGCCTTTTCTCATGACTAAACATCTTTCCAAAAGATAAGCTATCTCACAGAGATAGCTTGAATTTGATGTTTACTGGGAGAGTTTCTACCATCTGTGTAATGCCAGATTGAGGCAGGGTTACTGCACAAGTCCATTTGGCTCCAAGTTTACAATGGTATTGAAGAACATCTCCAAGAACTGTGGACATTCAACAGTGATCATGGTCAAAATTTCAGTTTCTCTCATTTCCTCTTCTTTCAGTGACTCCTAACTCTGCAGAATGCAATGTGCTCCAAGAACTTCAAGAATGTATAAGCAGCTCTTAAATATTTTGCTGATTCAGAACCTGAAAGAACTGTTAACTAAGACAAAAATTGTCCTATTCCACATCACACTTAACAAAGCAAGATGTGGTAATTGCTCAAGGCATATGTGGCACAAACATTCAAAATTCTTCTCTGTTACTTACATGTTTTGAACCTGTACACAGAGAGAAGCCAATTCTTTAGAAAATATCTACAGCACAAACTTTTCCTCACTACTTTCCATTTACTGTATTTTATTTTATTAATATGGTAGTTACCATCATAGTTCAAACACATCTCGTGGGTGCTTGACAGATTAACACAATGTTATTATTACTCAGATTATAGATATCATATCACAATCCTACATATTGACTGACTAGACAATGTCATGTAGGCAGCCTACATGAGTAATTTTAAGTAGATGCCTAACTTTAATATGTGGAAAAGCCAATTAATCCAACCCCTACCATTTAAAAAATTATTGTTTAATCTCTATAACCAGTGTGAATAAACAAGAATTACTGGGAATCTGTGATATTTTTTCTGAAGATGCATACTGAGGACTCGCACTTGCCATTTATTGTGTGCTGAAACTGTTTATGCCTCTTCTGTATTTAAGAAGCTGGCATTTGGAAAATATATTTTCCTCTTGTATTTTTTTCTACCATTTTAACTAGCTTTGATATGCAAAATATCTTAAATAGAAATCATTTAAATCTTTATAGAATCTAATAGGAAAGGAAAAGGCTAATTCAAGAAAAATTTAATGTAGTATTGCCTACTTATTACATTTAGAAAGGTTCAGGTGTTTTTCTTTTTAACACTTCAGGTTCTGAACTCATCAGATTATCTGAGCTCAGTTTTTATTTTTTATGCTCTTACTTGACAAAGAATTGCTTGCAAAGATGACTTTCCCAGCTCCCAAAAAATGACAACAACAAAAAAAAAACAAATAAGAAAATATTTTTTACTTTTAAAATATCAAAATTTAATTCACTCTCTAAATTTTGAAGTACTTGGCTCATAATTCTGATGTTTCTGTTGGGCATGTGTTATAAAGTGATTTCTGCAAGGCATAAATATGGTTATTGCAGGAGTCTTGGTCTAGAGGTCACATGAATATAAGGGGGAAGGTCTTGCACAAGAAGGGAAAACAGTTTTAGAAAAAACTGTTAGCAGTGAAGGAAGAGGAATGTGCCCCATCTAGAAAGAGATATGGAGGGAAGTAAACAAAAAGAACCATGCCCGTGACTGGATGGCACTAAATGAACTGAATAACATATTGGGAGCCCTTACCCCTCCCCATAAGATCAGAATAGCTCATGTATGGTATAAAAAAGTTAACTGCATTAGAAGATACCTGATTTCATATCATTGATTTCTATAATAATAGAGCCTGATCAGTTTCAAACATGTTTCTGATTTTTTCAAGCGTTTGTTTGGGGTTTTTTTCTTTTTCCATAAGGCCACTTAGTTTTTTATTCAGCCTCTTTCTACACCCCAAAGTTATAAAAAGTGCTTTTCCAACAAATGAAAATTTTGCCTCTTGGCTGAAACATAGTAACATTAGCAATTCAGCTTTGGGAGTGAAAAACTACATGGAGAAAAGGAAGAAAGTAAAATTGTCATGTTAAAAATTTACCACAGTGCTGGACTGTTCTCTGTCTGACAGCAAAAGGCCATGAGCACTGCAGTGGACAACAAACAGGCTCAGTGCTCATGCAAGAGTGTTTTTTACTAAATCACAAATTATTCTATAGAGCCTAGGTTTCCTGAAGAAGCCTTTTATCCGAACATTTCCTTGGTCCGATCTATTGTAATGTATTTAATCTAATCTAACTTATTTGTGGTCCGTGAGAAGTGCAGAACATTAATCATGTCTCCTTTTAGCTTTCCCTGCAACTATATGAGGCTTGCTTTTGCTCTCTCACACACCATTGTAAATCAGAAGTAAATTTACTGAATTAGGTGGAAGCCACTGGAACAAACTGGTATAAGTAAGTGAAGAATCAGGTTCTTTATACTCTAATTCATTGTTCCTGCTTTCTTTCCCTTCCTGCCCCCCATCATTATTTTAGCATAGAGGTAACTAAGGTCAGTATATTTTGCTTTCAGCCTTGATCACGGTTACATCTTCGCTATATTTATAGTGAATGAGACAGATCAAAGAACCCTAAATCTGCTGCAGAAATAGCTAAAGCTTGCTTAAACAACAGCTGAGAAACACTTTGCACGCACCATTTGACCTAACCTCAACTCTGCCCTCCTGATGGATGAAGAAATGCAGCTTTCTGGCTGAACAACAAAAGTAGTGGGGAAACATTTACCAGCACAAATTATAATGGTGGATAGAGTACCATGTTCATTTATGAAACCTCAGACATTCCAAAAAATTCTCTTTCAACCAGACAGCAAACATGGAAATTCTCAACTTGAAAAGAAACGTTGTTTTCCAAAGAAAATGCAGATGACAACTGAAAATTGCTATTTCTTTTAACTAGAACCACTACCACGACTCCAGAAAATCTGAAGTACTTCTAGATAATAATACTTTAAGCTCACTTTATATCTCAAGAGATGCTCTTATCCTCACACACATAAGAAATTGAAACAAACATTCAGGGGAAATGTTTCCCTGACATTTTGGATGCAGTGAAATCAGTACACAGGGCAAATGGTGGGGTCAGATCACAGCATGTTCATACACAGCACGTCAATAAAAGTAATTAGTTGATGCAGGCTGAGCTATGCTTTCTTTTTTTTAATCCTGAATTATTATTTAAAGCAGTTACTAATAGAAAGGGGAAAATCACCCATTGGCTAGCCTCCATTTCAGATGTACGGGCTAGTATTCTCACATCTAAATATATGATTGATGTGACATTCAAGTAATTCAGAAACTACCCTCTCATGCATTGTCATAAGTCAAAACATGGAATCTTTGAAGAGACTCGAGTCTACTGCAAATGCTCAATAAAATTTCCTGCGGAGTATTCTTGGCTTTCAGGAATATTCCTGCATGTTATATCTCACAGGATATGCTTAGCATCATACATAGACATTCTGCTCAAATCCTACTAATTCTTCTACAAAATATGACAATACAAGGATGAGATGACAGCCTTAAGCAGGGATTTCCCTTATTTTTCAGATTAACGTTATTTAAGATTTTGAAGAAATATCTGCTCCAAAGTAGAACATTTATAGTCTGTGAATAGTTTCTAGATTTGTAACAAGTGTCTCAGAAGTGCAAGAGCCAAATAGATATTCCTTCCCAAAAAGATGTTCCAGTTGGTCAGATCCAAGTATATTTGCTGTTTAAAGTAGGGAGTTGACATTGCTAGAGCTATATCATCCAGTAGGCAAATCAAAGACTTTCTCCTATGGAAATAGCATTTTGCACTTTTCATATGTATAGTTGCAATTCAGTGATTAAAGGGGGATTATTTTTTCTGTATGTTTCATTACACACCTTCAACGCACAGAAAAATAAGCTGAAAGCATCTCTAGTGATCTTGGATTCACCGTGTACAGGAACTTCATGATTAGTATAACTCCTGGCTTTTGTTAGCATTTATGATGTTTTTCTTGCCAGCAAAATTACAATGCTAGAATATCTACCATACGTCTTTGCCTTGGGATCTGGGAAACAAGTTTAGGGAGTTTCCAAACGCAATTCAAAGGGATTTAAAGTCTGTTTACTTAGCATCTGAATATGGTCATGCAGTTAGACTTTTCATTCAATTTACAACTTCACCTAAAACATTACGAAGAGAAACAGTTTCTGTTTCCTATCTAGTTTACTTGTCTTCTGTGCAATGTTTTATATTGAGAGAGCAGCTGTCTAATGATAGAGTATTAATTGATTTTCTCTCTCTTTTGTAAGAATCTCTAGGATACACCTGGATATGACAGAAGGCAAAAAAGTACAAAAAGAAAATGGCTCAAAATGAAAACTAACCCTTCTGACTAATTTATAAGACAAAGTCCGAAAAAAACAAAGAACTTTTAAATCTTACCGTCAGGCCTCGCATCTTATCTCATTGTGACAGAGCACCCAAATTTGACTGATTATAGTTAGTTTGGTTTTACCTATTGGAGAGGAAATGCTGTAAGGCAATTATCATAGACGAAAGATGAACTTTTCTCCCCCCTTTTTTTTTTTTTTAACAGAGGTCTTTCTTCATAGATCCACCTAAACAGAGAATCGTGAAGCATCCCTTTCTTTCCTGCCCACAATGTCCTAATTCCCTGCTAGATTCTGATACTCAATTTCAACTCAATTTCCATTTGTGTCTATGTAAACGTATGCTTACTTTGTGTGAAAGATCAGCGCATTTGTGATGCATGATAGGCCTACATATTCACCCATGAGTGAAAATGCATAAATTATAGTGCTGCTGTCAAAAAGGTAAAAAGGAACAAGCCTGTCTTTTATGACAGTCAAGTCATTAAAATCTAGTCCCTCCTTAAAGAGGTAAGATTCTTGTTTGGTTTTCTGTTATCATTTCACCATCTGGAATGTGAGGAAGTAGCAGGAGGCAAAATTCAGGATTCTTTTTTCTTTTTCCTCTCTGACATTGCTAAATCATTCTAGGTCTGAATCCACATTAGCACTGGCCCATCAGGGAAAGTCTTTAGGGAAAAATGTCTTTATCATGGCAGACACCATTCTGATGACTACATTAATATGTGAGGACTCCCTAATCTGCGAAACACCAAAAACATTTCAATAATGAGTAATTGAAGTCAACAGATTTCAAAATGAAATTGAAATTCCATTTTAGATCCTGGCAGAGCTTATTAACTGACCATAACAAATTTGCCATAGGTGAGGACTTTCAACCAAAGTTGGATTCTTTTCTGAAAAATACCAAGAAACGAGAAAAATATTCTCATTCACTGCACATTGTTGGTCTGGATGCAATCAATGGATGGAATTTTATGGC
Source organism: Aptenodytes forsteri (assembly GCF_000699145.1). NCBI lineage: Eukaryota > Metazoa > Chordata > Aves > Sphenisciformes > Spheniscidae > Aptenodytes > Aptenodytes forsteri. The sequence goes on along the minus strand of NW_008795253.1, from coordinate 2,778,286 downwards.
CTGGTGTATTGGGTTTGCGTGGCAAGGTTTTGGTAGTGGCTTCAGGGGTGGCTTCTGCAAGGAGATGACAGAAGCTGCCCCTGTGTCCGACAGAGCCAATGCCAGCCAGCTCCAAGACGGACCTGTCACTGGCCAAGGCCGAGCCCATCAGCAACGGTGGTAGTGCCTCTGGGATAACATATTTAAGAAGGGGGAAAAAAAACTGTGGCAGAACAGCAGCCAAGAGAGAGGAGTGAGAATATGTGAGAGAAACAACTCTGCAGACACCAAGGCCAGTGGAGAAGGAGGGGGAGGAGGTGCTCCAGGCACCAGAGCAG
>NW_008795253.1:2751377-2777638 GCF_000699145.1 Aptenodytes forsteri | reverse complement strand
GACCCCACACTGGAGCAGGGGAAGAGTGTGACGAGTCCTCCCCCCGAGGAGGACAGAGCGGCAGAGACAACATGAACTGACCGCAACCCACATTGCCACTCGGGGGGAGGAGGTAGAGAAATCAGGAGTGAAGTTGAGCCCGGGAAGAAGGGAGGGGTGGGGGGAAGGTGTTTTAAGATTTGGTTTTATTTCTCATTATCCTACTCTGATTTGATTGGTAATAAATTAAACTAATTTCCCCAAGTCGAGTCTGTTTTGCCCGTGACGGTAACTGGTGAGTGATCTCTCCCTGTCCTTATCTCAACCCATGAGCCTTTCGTTATATTTTCTCTCCCCTGCCCAGCTGAGGAGGGCAGTGATAGAGCAGCTTTGGTGGGCACCTGGCGTCCCACCACACCTGGTATGTAACAGGACAGACTGGCCACCTAAAATGGCCCTAAAACATTCAGAAATTATACAGTTTTGCACTGACTCCCCTCTTCTGTCCAACATTCCCTCGTACATTAAAACACTTAATTTCCATTATACAGATCATCATCTGTAAGTATATTCTCAATTTTAAGCACCCGGGTGCCATTTAAAACAGAAATATTCCTGCAGAAAAAATGACCATGAAGCAGCCTTTCACCCTCACCCTTAGCATACTTTAATGACTCTGTGTGTCTGTGCCATAAATTTTCCCTGAAAGGAGCTGCAGTATTCTTTTATCAAAACATACTAAAGTTCAGCTTTTTCCAGAATTTCAGTTCATTTCTGTATTGTTTTCCTGCCTTTATGGACCTATAGACATTGTTTTCCTTTCTTTAAGGAGCTATAGATGTTGAGTAAATGAACTGAATGACTGTAACGAATTATAAAAAAAAAATGGAATTCCTCAATTTTCTCTTGCATTGAGGTTGAATGCTACATTGCATAAGTATGGATTACCTTCAGAGTGTCAAAAGCTATAGAGATAACTTCCATTTTCTGTGTCTGAAGAGTGTAACTATTTTCCCCTTGTGTGAATGTGTATTTTCTCATTCTTTCATTTGTTAAAAAAATCCAGTTATGTATGAGATCACTTCCTTTTCTATCTCCTATAGTAGGATTCAGATCTACCATGTCACCCTTGTAACACTAGGCTTGAATTTTCTAGGTCTCTGATAAAGCATTTTTCGTGACAGGCCAAGGCTTCTGTCAGTAGTCCATCAGAGCATCATGTTAAAGAGTAAAAACTTATCTGATGTGAAAAACTTCTAATTTACCTTTGCATTCATGGGAAATGGGAAATAAGATTTAACATGCAGGAGGGTCTACAGGTTTCATCAGTAGTTTGTTGATTGTTTGTTTTTCAGACATATAGTACTGCAGTGTCTGAGTGCCAACATAAATTCCTAAATAAATAACTTCTAATGCTTTAGTCTGCATGTTAGTTTAAAAGGAAACTGTACACCTTTCCCAAAAGACATATCAGCTGCGTGGTGTTTGACAGCAAGAGAAACAGATTATATGCAAATCCAGATATGTGCTACTCTGGCTTTAATCCTCTTTTGTTTGTGGTATGCAGCTGCAGTTTTAGGCAATATGATGAAGCAAATGGGCCACACCAGATTTGGTAACAACAATAAAATGTTTGAAAAATATTTATGGTAAATTATTCAAATGTTCTTCTCCCATCAAATGTTCAGAACATTAGCATATTTCAAATGTTAAATAGTTGCAAGTGCTTGGGATGTTAAATCATTCATTAAAGGAAGTGAGTGAGGTCATCTGAATGGTATTAATTATGGGATGGATATAGTGACATATGTCTTCAGATGACTATTCTTCAGTTATTGGCCATAACCCTGAGAAGGGCTGAGCACCTTCAACTCATGCAGTTTACTGAGAGCTGAAGCACAGCCAGTAATCATGACTCCAGGAGCTCTCACAGAAGGAGAGTCTGTGCTGGGTAGACAACATGTTTTCTCTAAACTTGCCTGTGCAAGGACCTGTCCAGTATTGCTTGCAAGAATGTCAGAAATACTGAAATGAACTCAATTGCAACATTTTCCACAAATAACATTTGAAATACCTTGCATTCTCATCATAAAGTAATGTTTACATATGGCTTAAGAAAGACAACTTAAAACAATTGCTACATATAAAAAGCCTTGTTTCTCAGGACTCCACCCTGTAAAAGATGTATGGCCAAGCCATGTGCTGCAGGTCAGACAAGGTCCACCCTAACATACTATACACAAAGGTTTACATCCTGCCTTTCTGTTCCAGCACTTGCATCCTTCCTATAGACTGGGCTAAGCAACTGGGAAACAGTTACAAATGAAGCGTGCTAAGGTTTCTCTGTCCATCTGATGGCCAACGTAGGAGGTTCAACTCCTTCCACACTGGCACTCATTCCACCAGCTTATGGTGCAAAGCAATGTTGAAGCACCACACAGCCGCTCGCTCACTCCCCCCCACCCGGTGGGATGGGGGAGAGAATTCGAAGAGCACAAGTGAGAAAAACTCGTGGGTTGAGATACAAACAGTTTAATAATGGAAATAAATGATAATAATAATATGATAATACTAATACTCCTCAAAGCAAGTGATGCACAGTACAATTGCTCACCACCCACCGCCTGATGCCCAGCCAGTCCCCGAGCAGCAGCCCCCCCGGCCAGCTTTCCCCCAGTTTATATACTGGGCATGACGTCCCATGGTATGGAATATCCCTTTGGCCAGTTTGGGTCAGCTGTCCTGGCTGTGCCCCCTCCCAGCTTCTTGTGCACCTCCAGCCTTCTCAGTAGGTAGAGCATGGGAGGCTGAAAAGTCCTTGGCTAGCGTAAGCACTACGTAGCAACAACTAAGACATCAGTGTGTTATCAACATTATTCTCATCCTAAATCCAAAACACAGCACTGTACCAGCTACTAGGAAGGAAATTAACTCTATCCCTGCCGAAACCAGGACAGCAAGCAGCAGCCATCCACCTGCACAGGCAGAGGGAAGATGTGACCCAAAATGGACAGCCGTCATGATCTCTGAGCATTTTGATCTGTTCATGCTCCTTCCTAAGGTTTAACCACAGGGAAGAGAAATGAGCCTTCCAGCTCTCTGGAAAGATTTCCTGGGATGGAGATTTGTGCTGATTTTGGCTGGGAAAAATTAACTCTATCCCAGCCAAAACCAACACAAGGTTGAAATCTGAGGTAGTCTCTAGTTGATGGAAGCTGACAGGTTGAAATGCCACATAAGCTTTCTCCTTCTTTGACTTTCCATCTCTTTCTATCTGGTACTATACTTGTTTTCGATACTTACAACAGGACTGTCAGCCTTTTATTTGTTTGAAGAAGGGACTGTATGTTTCTTTTTACTCCCTTTCTCCATTTACTTATTCCTTTTTCTCAAAGTTATTACTCAGTTTGGCAGTGACTTTCTGCTGTTATTTCCTCCTACAGAAACCTGTAGGACTGCAGACTGCAGTGAAATGGGAGAACCCCTCCACCCCCTCAAAAAAAAAAAAATTCCTCAGAGGTATTATTCTTCAAATTTCAAGATTTTTCAAGCAGTTTAATAATTTCAGACTCCATGATACACTGATGCTAGATATAAACTAGTGAATCTGGTGAGCAGATTCTAGGCACTGGTGAGGCCAAACCTCGAACACTGTGTTCAGTTTTGGGCCCCCCACTACAAGAAGGACGTCGAGGTGCTGGAGCGTGTCCAGAGAAGGGCAACGAGGCTGGTGAGGGGTCTGGAGAACAAGTCTTCTGAGGAGCAGCTGAGGGAACTGGGGCTGTTTAGCCTGGAGAAAAGGAGGCTGAGGGGAGACCTCATCGCTCTCTACAACTACCTGAAAGGAGGTTGTAGCGAGGTGGGTGTTGGTCTCTTCTCCCAAGTAACTAGAAAGAGTGGTTAAAGATTGGAACAGGCTGCCCAGGGAAGTGGTTGAGTCCCCATCCCTGGAAGTATTTAAAAGACGTGTAGATGCGGCACTTAGGGACATGGTTTAGTGGGCATGGTGGTGTTGGGTTGACAGTTGGACTCGATGATCTTAGAGGTCTTTTCAAACCTTAGTGATTCTATGATTCTATGAATCCATCCCTCCTCTTTCAGATACACAGGCCAGTTCATAGAAATCACTTCCTCAGTTGTTGTTGTTGTTGTTAGAGGATTCTCAAGTTAAACTGTGAATTTTTTCCAGTGGCCCACAACCCACTCTTTGCATGTGTTCCTAGTCATGTGGCAGAGAAGGACCCTGAAAGGCTCTGAAATGTTCCTGAAAGGCCCCCAAAGGCCAGGTGGCCCACCTTCATGGCTGTTTGGGTATCAATTCTGCTGATATATGTGTGTAAGCCAGCAAGAGCATAGAGCTCAGCTTGGGCTGTAAGAAACACTTGACATATTGAGTAGAAATTTGAGTGGCTGGCTCACACTGAGCATCCAGCTGCTGTATGCTGTACTGTCTTGTTTATCCCAGTAGATAATATAAAGCTAGTTCAGGAAACATGAGCTGCAGCCACTGCAATATAGGTATAACCACAAAAGGTAGCATTCTTCATAAAATATTGTTGAAAAAAAAATCCACACTCCTCATCCTAACAGGTAAGAGTAGCTAGCATAGGAGCACCAGCTTCTCTTTAATGTAGCAATAGACAGTGTGTTGGCAACATCATGCTATTAACATGGTTCTAACATGTTCATCAGTAACAACTCTCATAACTCACTGGCAGCATGACTATATTCTAGAACAAGAATGCAAATGCAGAATGGACAAAAAGTTGGTTTTTTTAAAGGCACTAGTCAAAAAATTAAATAATTAAAATACAATAATTATCATAAATCCTTCAAGTGTGTTCAATAGAAAACACACTAGTGGTATAGCAATACTTTCCTTCACATGAAACTTTTCCTTCACATGAAAAGTTTAAGTGTACACTTAAACTGTTTAAATGTTAAAGTGTTTTAACACTTAAAAAGTTTAAGTGTTCACTTCAGTATTCATTAAAATTATACATAAATATTTATGTGTCAATTAAGGAAAATCCTGTATAGAGGTGAAATTCAGCAATGGTGACCATTAAGAAGATGCTTTGTTTGTTTTTTTTTCAAACAGACAGGAATCCAAAGACACATGGAAGTGACATTTCCTCAGCTGTATGCCACAGAAAAAAATCCAGCAGGCAAATGTAGAAACCAAACATGAAATTTCTCCCACAGATGAAAGAATGGAAAAAAAGAGCAGAACCATATTAGCATCTTTTGTGGCAGTCAGGGGAAGGGCAGGGAGGTAGGAGAAATACTCTTCATGTTGGTTTCACTCAAAACTGATTTTCAGACACAAGACTGGTGAGATTTGATCTTGCAGAGCTGTGACAGTGTGAGTATAATGATGTGTTTCATAATATTAGCAGTATAATGAACGAAATGTAGTAAAGTTTAAATGACAAATCAAAACCCATATGCCAAAAAGCACGTGGTACAGTGGAACACACTTAGGAAAATAGTCCTTACTGGGATAGGAAAATATAATACTACGCGAAAGGGCTGCAGAGAGAAGAACTATACCTGACACATAACCAGGGGCATATAAATGATTCCTTGAAATAGTAGTTTTGTTCCTTCTTACTTCTTAAGGATTTATTGTGTCCTTTCTGAATTGTTTTTTGAACAATTCTTTTATAAGTGTCAAAATTTCAACTCACAGTCCCTATTTGGGAAGAAAGCAGTGTTGAAATGTTTTAAAATGGCTTAGAAACTTAAGACCATTCATGAATTTAAGGAAATTCACATGAAGTCCAATCTTAGTCTGATTAGTAAAGATGGTAACTGTAGCAGTGCCTAACTTCACTCAATGAATCAGTCTGGACAGTGAAAGAAAGTGTTCAGCCTATCTTCACACTGCAGATAAGGGTCTCTTGATGGCAACTATGTATGAAGCAAATTGGAAAGATCCACTGTATTGAATCAATGCCTTGTAGTGATGCATACATTGATAAAAATGGCAATGGGGCAATGGTGGGGGTTTTTTTGTCTTGCATTTTTATTAAGAGGTTGAATAAAAACTCTTGGATATATCTGGCAATATTGAAATAACTTCCAGTTTTATTTCAGCAGGAAAATTTCCAAAGGAAGTGTCATGTAGTAGTCAGAATGAATAGCAGGAGCCAGGATACTTTAATTCTGTTCTCATGTTGAGGACACCTGACACAAGCCAACCTTTCCTGATTTTTAAAAAACTTGCCAACACATGATACAACTCCAGACAAATCCAGTACAGCTTTCTTATTTCTTGCTGCCTGCTCATTTCTCACTGTTTTGGAAACACATAGCCTTCTCCTTTGTATGCAGCTGTTGCGGGGCCCTCTGCTCCGAAGTTTTGCCTTGAGCTTTGGTTCATCTGTCCAGTGGTACAGGTAATGAAATAAGGTAATCAAAGAGTAATTAATATTTATGGAGTACTCCAGAATGCTTTGTATGAAAGTTGCAAAGACCCTCTGATATAAGGAAAACAAGATTGTCATGGAGAAAATTTTGGCAGTATTGCACAGGCAGCTGATGATGACATCTTTACTTTGCCTGAGTTGAAGCACTTAATGAAAAACTTCCAATGAAATTCAGGTAACACTTCATGATATCTTCCAAAGTACCCTCATTGTTCACTTGAGAAAAATCATGATCCTCTGACCAGAAACACAGGTCATCTACAAATGAGTAAAGAACATTGGAAACTGAACCTGATACAGATATAGCATCTGAATTGCAGTAGTATAGCTGAGCATACAGTTAAGCTGTATTCTGTGTTTTAGGTAGTCCTGCGAGGAGCAAGGAGTTGGACTCCATGATCCTTATGGGTCCCTTCCAACTTGAGATGTTCTATGATTCTATGATTTTATGAAGCTGGAATGGTAAAAAACTTCACAAATTCCCAAACATTAAGCAAAGAAGATTGTTTTGAAGGTGGATGGATATTTTCATTTAACTTAATTTTATTTCATATAATAGGTTAGTTCCTCCTAAAAAGAGATGCTTAATTCAGTAGCCCTCTCACTAAATGCAGAGCTGAAATGGAGCCCCTGGGCCCACAGGCAGTGGGTGTGGATAGAGGTCCCAGCTGAGGGTGGTAGGGCCATCAGGCCCATTAGTGCCCTCAGGGTCCTCACAATAACTATATCTTATTCAGATTCACAATATTAATTTCACTATAAAAATTATTAAAGGACTAAACATAAAGAAAAAGAAGCAGCAATTCACTCGACATTACCACTGTTGCACAGTCACCCAAGGTTCCTGAAACCCAGACAGATTCAGATTCTGATGGCCTCCACAACCAAGCAGATGCTCACTTGTTTTCTATGTCCAAACTGTTTGTACAAACCTTTAATGAACTTTGCTTTTTCTGTTACAGAACATCCGCTAACATTTTTCAGGCACTGTTTATAGGATTCTTTAAAGGTCAAGTGTGATTCTGCTGAAAGGCATCGTGTCATCATGTGATGTTGATCGCAGAATATTAACCCTTTAATTTTGGTTAGTTTCTTTTGTATGACTGCAAGGGGCATGAGAGTACTGAAGGAGCTATTTTGTTGTTTTCTTTCAAAGTGAGGATTCCTTTGGTAGGTATATTGGATGGAAAATTCCTGGAGGAAAACCCTGTGCAAGACCCCACCTCTGTTAGATTCTAGCAGGCGGCAATTTAGTACTATGTTACCTTCAGTAATTTCCCTAGTTCCTGGGAACTGGTTCATTATTTTATATTTTGGTGCACAAGTACAGACTGGAATATTTCTTTGGGGTAACTCTTGCACCGGAGTTGAAAGCTAGTCTCTGTATTCCTGGCGGAGATCTAAACACTCAGGTAATTCCCTGAAGTACTGAAACACCTATTTAGTATGACTTTAGGTATTAGCTCACATACGCATGATAACTCAGTTTACAAGGGCAAATGTATCTCTCTAAAATCAGAGATCTGTTATGACATCACCCAGATACTCTGACCCACTTCCTATTCCAGCAAACCAACTCAAAAAGTCATTAGCTAATCAAACTTAAATCTTACTTCAAAACTTGAAACTATTTCACAACAAGATTTGAGTAGAGGAGAAATGGAATTGCTTAAATTCTTTTTTCTTTTTTAAATTCACAACAAGTGGATCTACATATTTCATGACCACTGATGCTAGATAGTATACCCAAAAGATTTTCAGATTTTTTTTTCTAGGTATTTTACAGCCAAAATCTAAAAACGCTTAGGGAATTAAGCCTGTCAAATCTGAAGTACTGACTCATTCTCTAATACAAAATGAGTAACAATTTATTGTGGACCTGATCTAGATCCAAACATCATTTCATCAGGACAACTCAAGTTTGTACTTCAGCAATATTAAGGGATGGTCTGTTACATATTGACAAAAATGAAATCAGAAAGGATCAAGTTTTTTAGAAAAATAAACAAATTAAGAGTATGGTAAGAGCATGTGAAAGCTTGTAATATCTTTGCTGTTTACTCATAACACAGAATATGAAAAGTGTAAGGAATATGACAGAAATGTTAGCAAAGCACAAGTTACATTTATAAACCATCAGAGCCAGAGGATTTTCTTTGAAGGCATGTTGGTTTCCATTTTTTATGAATATAAACTGAGGTAATTATATGGACCTCCATATAGCAGATTTATACTAGCAGATAAATTAATCTATTGTCCAGATTTCTATCATAAAACAAACAAAATTGTCATGAAAAGAACAAAAATAAGATCCCTAACAAAAGTTATTACTTCTTGGCTAAAATTTTAAGACTCTTCTACTGGAAAGATTAGGAGTATTTCTATATACGCCAGAAACTTCTTGTATAACTTTAGTCTGTATTGTGGGCCAGAGGCTTTTCCCTTAGAGAAAATCAATGCAGAACTGGATTGGTGAAGAGTCAAAGTCAAGAAGTGGAAGGCACTGAAAGCACATGATCGTTTCCACCAGTATGTTTCCCCAATTCCTCCGAAACAAAAGATCTTCAGCCTCGTCAAACAACGATCAGCTACAGTAGCGGAATACTGCCAGCAGAGAGGACACCAGGACCTCAGTTACTGCAGACACTGAAATGGTGGCTAGCCCCAGGAAATAGCCTAGAAGGAAGGGAATTGCCTCATGCATAAAGGTATGCACAGCTTAAACTTTGAATATCTGGCATTTCAATGAGCTGACTAATGTCATAATTGCAGAAAAAATACCATAAAGCACACATCAGCAGAATTAAGGGAATTGTCATGAACAGCAGGTAGCAAAGTTTGCAACTGTTTGAAAAATGCTGTCCAAGGCAAGGAACCAGGATCTTCATTACTATGACAAGAGTTGCAACAAAGCTAGTGCATGTTAAAAGCAAATCAAGTTAGCACAACTGTTGTAAGACCATATACAGATTGTTACCATGGTTCTTTAGATATCATTCTTAGGGCATCCTTTTCACTCTATTTCCATTGTGATGAGATCTCCTCAGCTGCTGTTTTAATGGGGTTAAGGTTAAGCTTGCTTTCTTCACTGATCTATAATTAGGATGGCTGCTATTCTATCGTTTCTGTAGAGCCATATGGTTATCTAATGCTAACAAGACCTGCAGTGCTTCAGATTCTGTATATTGCTTCCTGTCTGGCTTCTGGTTTCCTCATTTTCTGCAGCATTTCTCGGGTTGTCTATATAAGGAAGGAAAAGGAAATCAAAGTCTGTGTTTACTGTGCTTCCTGGAGATTAATATTCCCCTATGAAGAGGTTTGAAAAGATTTCAGCCATGCTTGTCTTGTTTTTTCTGCAAAAGAAAATACCCTAAGAGCTACAAGGAAAACTATTCAAACTTGCTTCTGTGTATTTGTCAGAACACTATTTGTTTTATTTTTCTGAGTTGCACCAAGGGAGTACCAGTTAATATTCCTCAACTGATACTGCCACTACAACAACAGATTTTTTTTTCTTCTTTTATTTCCCAATTTTTTGTTTGTTTGTTTGTTTCCAATACTACCCAGAAGGAGTTAGGCATCAGAAAGGTGTAAAAAGGAAAGATACTTCCTAATCCAAAAATGACAGGACAAACAAGAGGTAAGAAGGGAGGTACAGAGCAGTCAAGGATGTGATAGGCCCTGTCACGGTAATTCAGTGTTCAGTAACACAGTGGTTTGGCTTTTGGAGAACGGAAACTCACCACAGATTTTGACATTCTGTTCTCTGCCAAGGCTGGCAAGGCTTTGCACTGAGAGAACAGAGAGTTTCATATAGGTCTTTCTTCCCCCCCAAAAAACACAACTGTAGACATTTTATAATAAATTCTCTGTTTCTTAGAAATGAGCTTTTCTCATTTTGCTCTAATACTCTGTCTTACTTCCTGTTTCCTTTGGGTCCAGTTTTTATTGTTTCAGTGCAGCAGTTTCAGTGCCAATGTCAACATAAAGACAGGAGCATTTCCAGTTTATGACAGATCTGACAGTCATGTTTCCAGTGCTTCTAGCTGGAAGCTGAACAAGTGGGCCAGCCCAAATGTTTTTGCAATGAAAGCATTGATTGAAGAAAGAAAACAGACATCTTGGACATTAACGGGAGCCTGGAAAGCAAACACCTCACATGAGAAATAACCCGGAAAACGACACCATTACAGGACACAAACTGATTCATGGTATCTTAGAGGAGGAAGAACTGGCACTAACCATGCAAAAGGTTAAACCGTTCTGAAGTTGGTAGCCATCTAAAATTGTGCAATGAGGTTGGCGATTGGGTGGAATATAAAAACAGAAAGGGAGACAGTGCAATCTTAAGTAGAAATTACCACAGCTAGAAAACCTTTTGTAACACGTTAGACTGGATGAACAGTTACATAAGTAGCCGTCAGTATCACGATATAGATCTCATCAAGATTTCATTTCACTGATTACAATAAATAAGCTTTTGATTTATCATGAAAAAGAAATGTATAGGAATGCATAAAAAAAAGTTATGTTTACCAGCTTTTTGCTGATTCTTTATACGTTCAGAGAATTTTCAAAAGAGAGTAACAGAATTTAGTTCCCACTGAATTTCAGTGAACTATGGCTTTGTAAAGTCTCTTTCAAAAAAATCCCTCCTATAGCACAGAAGAACTCAGCTTTTTTGTTCCTCTTGTCCATATTGTTTGTATTTTTAGGAAGACTGATTAGAATAAACATACAGATGAGCAATCATTGTGCTCTACAGTACAGAGCTTCCCTCCATCACCACTCTTCCAAGTGTATTGTTTTAGATATCAATTTTAGGTACTTCTTTGCTCCACCTCCTACCCCGTAGTGCAGTAACAGACAACACATTTATCCTTGCAAGTAGAGCAGTATTACTCTTTCCATTTTACAAATGGAGAACTCAGGAACAGAGGGATAAAGGTACATCTCCTCAGCACAGGCTGAGATGGCTGGCTGTTGGCACTGCATTCTTCGAGAAGTTAAGAGTTATCCAAGGCCACACAGGAAGTCTTTCAGGGCAGAAAGGAACTGAACTTGATTTTCTGAAGTCCAGGCTAGAATCTTTACCTTGCATCCATCTTCCATCTTAAGTCCCAACTTTAGGCTCAGAAGTTTTAACAGTTATGTTAAGAGCTGCAAAGCAGAGTAGCATTTAATTCTCCATGTCACAAAGGGGACTTTCTCCACAAGACTACAGTAAATTGTATGTGAAAATTGCCTCTGGAAAACAACGTGGGGGATGGATCTCATCTCCCCACATTTCAGAGAGAGAGAGCCCACATAACAGATTGTGTAGCAGAAATATATTTTTAACACGAAAAATAAAAAAGAGAACATATTAAAAATCCATGTTTCCACATCAAAACAGAGTAAGTCAAAATTAGATACCATTCTGTAGTGAAGCCAAAGTGTTTTACGTCTTTATACAAATGTAGTAGTTAAGAATATCATGGTTGTTGCTAACAAGGCCAATGAACAATAAGTAATCAAATGCTTGAACAGATTAACAAACAAGAATATAACAGAGGACATTTAGCAGTAACCTGACAAGTATACCACCTAACCGCATCTGCACTGCGAAACAAGGAAAAATTCACAGTTTGAGTGGGCTTCTAATCCCTAATCAGCCTGCTGCTTGTGTAGCAGACCCCTTCACTGGAGATTAGAATGATGTAAATTATAGTATTGTTGCCATAAATTTACCATTACTTTAATTTGAAGAGAACAAGTTTTACTGTTTCTAAAAAGCTATTAAAATTCCTGCAAATTATTGAGCGCCATCTACTGTTTCATTAACTCTTAATACACTAGCAGTGTTTTGGAGCTGCATAGTTGAATCAAGATTTTATTCAGCAGCTAAAGCAGAAATTCAGAATTTGGCATTTATTTAAAAATTGCATTGCATTCTCTCCAAAAATCAGTGCTCATTTTTTCAAGCACAGAATGAGTTTTACAAGTATTAAAAAGCAAAGCCATTAATTAGAGATAAAAATAATTAAAACTTAAGTTTAGCATCAGAGTCAGTCTTTTCTTTATCCCAAATATTTTAGTAAGGAGATAATATAGACACTTAATCCCTTTCATCTCACTAAATAAATTGAAATACTGGGTACTGGCTACACTTGAAAAAAAACTACTGAAAAAACAACCCACAAGACATTAAGCTAACAATGGTTGTATTCTAATGATTATGAAAATCCAGGGATTTTTTTTTAAGAGACAATAGCTTAGTTACCTAGGCATAGTGTGACATCAGATGTAGTTCAGGTAGGCTCCTTCCTTTCTAACTAATTTACAAGTAGTTATTCTTCAAGTTGTAGTGAATTTGCATAATGAAAGAGATCAGACGAATGTCAAGACTGATGAACTACATGGGCCAATTGTCCATGTTCTCTTGCATCTTTATTTTTTTTTAAGAGACAATAGCTTAGTTACCTAGGCATAGTGTGACATCAGATGTAGTTCAGGTAGGCTCCTTCCTTTCTAACTAATTTACAAGTAGTTATTCTTCAAGTTGTAGTGAATTTGCATAATGAAAGAGATCAGACGAATGTCAAGACTGATGAACTACATGGGCCAATTGTCCATGCTCTCTTGCATCTGTAATTTCCTTTTTTGCATTCATGCTTGCAAATTGTTTGTAGAATTTCTGTCTCTACTCATGAAGTGAGGAGGAACACAGGAGGAAGAAAAAACAAACCAAAACAAATGCCACTAGGCTTACCGGACATTCAAGCTGTCACTTGCCTGCCTATTCTGGCAGCTCAATATCACTTTGATGATCTACATAGCCAGAAAACAACCTGTAGTGGGCAACATTCACTGCTCCACATTCTTTGGCTTACTAGTGGATAAATCCTAGGAAATTACATGTTAAAAAAAAAGAGATGAAAAGTGATACTGTATCCTAGAAATATCACATGCTTTCACTGCTTTTCATCTCCCAGTTCAGGGCAGGTTTCATCTCTTGCCCTAAAGTTGAGACATTTACTCACAGCTAATAGTCTTAGCTCTGAAGTCAATAAAGAGAGGAGGGCACCTCTAAAAGGTAGTCTATCTCATACTAAGAAAGGTACTAAAGAGACACCAACTTTTGTGTATTTTTTTTTAATTGAGTAAATTCACAAACACTATATTAAAATACCTTTGAGTATATTTAAGAACAGAGATGGGGTATTAGCCACAATTGTCATCCTTCTAGGCAATTCTCCTTTGAACAGACTGACAACAAAAAGGCATGTTGTGTGGAGTTCTAGTGCTCTATCACTTAGAGCCAATGGGGTGAGGGGCAACAACAGATACTACAAAATATCTAGCTTCCATGTCCATCTATAAGGATGAGCATGGGTCCTGGAAATGGTGAAATGCATCAGCAGAGCAGTGCTATCAGGCCTCCACGGAGACCTCTTCTGAACAGGGTCAGCCTCTTCCTGTTCCAGACATTTTATTGTCTTATTATTTATTGACTTATTGTCATTCTGAGACAGCTTAGGTGTCTTTAAATGGCACCATATTGCAAAGTGTAGACAGCCTCAGATAAATACACTGACATGAAGAGGATTCAAGAGGAGACTGAAAGGAAAGAAGGTAAAATCTTTCTTTGAGAAGGAAAACTGGGGTCTGATTCCTCAGTTCTTTCTGCACATCCTCACCCAGGAAATTTTTCCAAAGCAATTTTGCAGGGAAGAGTCTGCATACACCAATACTTTACAATGGAGCACAAGTGTGGATATGGTAAGAGCTGCAAAGGTCAAACAGGGGATACAGTAGTGGCAGTGTGGCATGGCTGAGAGGCAGTCTTTGTCAGCTCAAAGCCACACAAACGGGTTCACACTGGTCTATGCAGGTTAACAGCACTACTTAACAACTGGTGGTGGTGCTAGTTTATATCTCTCTGCATTATTATGGTCCATTCATTGCACATGATGGCCACTCAGTCTTGCCGTCTCAGAGCATCCCAGTCTGTCCCTCGCTTTTGAGAAGCCCTAGATGGGAACTGCAGAGGTTTACCAGGTTGTCACGTTCTGAGGAGGGAAATAGCAGAGTTTGTGTTACCCTGTAATCTCTAACACCTCATTTTGAGGCATAACACAATTGCCAATGTTCAAGCTGAGCTTTCAACTGTAACTCTGAATTTGGACTTCAAGCTGGGTAATTTTTCAACCATCACTTTGCATGAATACAAGTTTTATGTATGAAATAGAAAGCAGGCTGAATGCAGTATTACCATCCCCAAGCCTTAAGTGTTCATGAGTCAGACCTCCCATGAGCTATGACTAATTTAGAAACTAATGTTTTTTTCTTTTATATGTACAAGTAATTTGGTTTTTCCGTGTACCTTTTGAATTATCAGGAGATCAATCAGGACACAGCATGTTTCTGCCTTTGGCTTCTGCACTGGGCAGAAAATTCCCAGAGGGGTTCTGCACTGGCTGAGATCCCAGACAGCTGGGACCTGAGAGGCTCCAAAGACTCAGTAAGGGTAATTTGAACTTCCATGCTGACCTCCTGATCTTTCAGCTTTGTCTAGCCAGATGGCTTAGATGTGGACAGGTAAGAAAAGGGGTCCTTAACAGCTGGGAGCTATTATAACTCCAGGGCATCATGAGACACAGTGGTGGCTACTGGCCAGTAACGGTTCAGGCTGTGAAAGGCAAGACTAACTGGGGTGTAGGAGGAAGACCACTACAGCTCCTGAACTCTACATGGACATCTTCAGGGTCTTGGCAGTTGCCAAGTGAAGAATGAGCCACAGCGGGATCTGGAGAACCATTTCAAATACCAAAATCTCAGTGGAGGTCATCTGACTCTCCAAACTGGCCTACTGATTTCCTGTGTTAGCCTATCCAATTAAAAGCATCAAGCTTGCTAACTGTCACCACTTGAAGTTGTTAGGAAGTTTAAGAGACTGCAGATGATAGATTTCCCCAGAACGCCACAAAAATCAGAACATTTTTTTGTGAGAGACATTGAAGACATCAGAGAATCTTGCTCTGAATCGAAATGTTTTGATAGAAGAAACAAATGACTGCATTGTCTACCCAACCTCATTCATAGCACCAGATATTTCTCAGATCAGAGGGAGCGTTCCAAAACCAAGACTATGTCAAAGAGAACACATGTAGCCTTCCTCCATACAGCTAGATGGAGAATAAAATCCTTTCCCATATTACTGGGCAACCTTCACTCTTCAGGTTTATGCTGAATAGCTATTACTTACAATGGAAGTTATTACCACTAATAATGCTAGCACAGTCAAATAGATAATTATAAATATATAATCTCCATTTGTGGACATGCTTAGTTTAGAATGAGAATGATTTTTCCTATTTAAACTCCTGAAAACACAGCATAAGAGAAACCCCAAACCAGTACTTTATACTGATACAGAGCCCAACAGCTTCACTACGTACCAAATCTCCTTTCAGGTGAAGATTCAATCCTAGGGATAGTCCAAACAATAGAGACAATGTTTTGCTGGATACAGACACCTCAAAAGCCAGGCAAATTATACCCCCATTATGTCCATGATGGTAAATTATTAGATGAACAGTAACACACTCAAGCCAATGTGGTTGCTCCAAGCAGTGCATTGCCAGACATCTCTCAAAAAAACTCAGTCTTGTAACCATTTGCTAGTCAACATGGTGGCCTGAAATACAATAGAATCATAGAATCATAGAATAGTTTTGGTTGGAAGGGACCTTTAAAGGTCATCTAGTCCAGCCCCCCTGCAATGAGCAGGGACATCTTCAACTAGACCAGGTTGCTCAAAGCCCCGTCCAACCTGACCTTGAACGTTTCCAGGGATGGGACATCTACCACCTCTCTGGGCAATCTGTTACAGCGTTTCACCACCTTCATTGTAAAAAATTGCTTCCTTATATCTAGTCTAAATCTACCCCCCTTTAGTTTAAAACCATTACCCCTTGTCCTATCGCAACAAGCTCTGCTAAAATGTTTGTCCCTATCTTTCTTATAAGCACCCTTTAAGTACTGAAAGGCTGCTGTATTTCTTATGTGGGTAGCTCATCCAGTTAACCTGAACTAGTTTTCTGCTAGCATTTATTCTCTGCCCCTCCAGTTTATAAATGAAACTTCTGTTCCTTGCTATGTTCATCCTGTCCTCCCTTTTGCTCATGTTCCAGGTTCTCACCTAATCCCTTTAACCTTAACTTTGCCTGAAAAGACACAAGGAGGGGGTTCAAAGAGGAAGTGCTCTATAAATCCTCCATGGATATTTCATCATTTCACTAACAGCAGTTAAAACCTTATTATAATAAAGTATAGCCAGAGTGTTCACACTAATGGCAGTACAAGTTTCAGGGGACAATCAGAGTTTTGGGTTTTTTAAGGAAATGGTTTATCCAAAATGTCAAATCTATTACAGCAATGTTTGGCTTTGTCATCAGTCAACTTTATTAATGCAAGAAATTTAAACTGAAATATCAGACTTTAAGATACCCAAAATTTTAAAGCTCTACTCTGAAGTTTCTTGGATTTATGATCTTGGTCGATGATGAAGCCAAATGTACTGTAATATATTTTACCCTGAATTGTAGTCTCAATTCTAAGTCAATTTTTCAATCTAAGCATCTTCCCCTTCCTCTCTCTCAGATTCTCCCTGAAAGCTTATAGAAATAAAACATTTAAAGATCAGGGGTCATCTTCTTCCGCGTCTTCTATGTGAAGTGCACACACCCACACAATTTCAATAGTAGGGATGTTATTTAGATAAAGCTTTCTCCAGAAGTTAAAGGTAAATGGATATGAATGTAAATAATGTTTACTGATACAAACTTGAACAATGGACTAAGGAAATAACCTTCAAAGCACAAACAACCATAGAAAAAATTGCTATGGTGAGCATTTTTTCCTGGTGACAAACTTTCATACCAGTTAGGTACCTCATATATTTCTATGACTTCTGTTATAACTTTCTCTCCTAGTTTATGTTTTGTTTCATGCTCTCTTTGATTGCCATCCTTTCCACTGTGACAAAAGAACTTTGACCCTACTGTATTGTTTTGCAGCTAATATATTAATCCATGGTGCCTTTATTTGCATAAGTTTAATTAAATCCAAGAATGACAATGAAGCAGCAGGAGGCTGAAGACATTTCTTTAAATCTAATTGGCACATAGAGGATCCCCTCAGTATGAAACCAGCTTCCTGGCTAGGAACAAAACAATTGACAGATTTTATTCTTTTTTCTATCAGAATTCTTTTTCCCATACAAGGTAATGTTTCTTCCATACGGATTTCAATTCCAGTACATTCCTGGTGGAGCTATCCAACTTCTACATGGCAGTGACTGACAAAGTATTAAGGAAGCATTTGTAAAATACTATAGTTAACAGTGCAAAATGTTTCCACCACCAGAATGAATTGTCTTAAGTGCTGTTCAGTTTTGGTTGATGAAACTACAGCTTTTGACAAGACAATAAATATTCTTAGGAGTATTGTTTCATGTGCTGACACACAGAAATACCCAAAGTATTGAAGTATGTCCCAATATTTGAGCTGCATGTGGAAACATCTGTTAATATTCTAAATAGTAGGGTTTGCTGTTGTTTAAACATCTCCTTTCTAAATTAGTCGGTTAAAGATATAATGATTATTCCAGAATGCCTAAAAATGTTGTGTATTTTATACACATGCCCATATATGCACATACAAAAGCAGACACAAAATAGTATAATACAGTCAAGATATCATTAGCCATAAATAATACTTGTGCACTTCCTATCACAAAACTTAAGCCTAGTCATTAAACACATGAAATAACTCAGGCAAAACCTACAAAGCAATCCAAAGTATGCCTGCCAACATGGCATTTTCTCATAACAGAAATCTAGGATGGCACTTTAGGTTTAAAATTTTATGTAATAGATGCTTGAATGAAAAAAAGAAAAAATAAAGAATGTTTCCCTTCTTATTAGGGATATCTCATTCATTCATGCAGACTTTTCTGCATAGAAAACAGACAAAACAGTCTGTGAGTGTGTTGTCCTCCTGCATCAAGCAGTCATGGACTGGTGCTCTCCCAGGCTGGACCGATGGTGCAGAGGGCAGTCACACGGAAGAACACGACCGACTGGAACGGCTTTGCCCAACTTGGTCACCGCAGTAAGAGATGCCCAGAAACCGCTGCTCTGAGGTGGGGTAAAACTGGGGTCCCACCAGCTATTGAGTTAATCGCTCCCCGAAGAAGGTGCATTTGCTTCGAACCCTATGGGGCAGAGGGAGGCACAGCACGTGGGCCACCCAGTGTGGCCGCCCAGCACCACCCAGCCCGCAGCTCGGGTGCGAGGAGACCCCTGGGATGGCTCCATCCCAAGTGTGGCAGCCCTGCCGTATTGCTGGGGTCACCTCTCAGACAGCTGCCATCACGTTTGGGAGGGATCCTGCCCTGACCCCAAGCACACTCCAAGGGCACCTACTGCACGCCCACAGAGGGTGTGGGGGCCATGCCGAGACAGGCCTGGTACTGCTGAGGGGCCCTGGATGTGCAGGTACTCCTAGTCAGGTCACTGAGGAAAGGGAAACAAAACCATCTGAGGCGCGTTTAGCTGACAGCAGATCACAAGCATTTAAAAACTGAAACAGCTCCTGCATGCTTAAGGCCGCATCAGTCAGTTTCTAGATCTAAGCCAATATGGCTTAAATTAAAACCTGAAGTAAGCCCCAAACTTATCCTCAAGAAGGCGAGGGAGCAGCAATGGCCAGCGGCTCCTCATGGGGCAGGAGCTGGGAGCCGTCGGGTGCTCCTTTGCCAGGGCCCATCCCACTGCACCGGGAGGGAGCTGGGTAGGCGGGAGACTGCAACCAGGCCATCAGCCAAGTCCATGATGATGGCTGGGCCAAGGCCCAGCTGGGATGTGGGCCCACAGGTGGGCCTGGCTCAGCAGGGCCCATGGCCAGGCAGGGCTGTGGGGAGCTGGAGACTGGCCCTGCTGCAGCATCGCTGGGGCAGGGACTGACAGCCCAGGACAGGGGGCTGAAATGGGGTCCTGGGCAGGGTGCGAAGAGCCCCAGGGGGGATGACAGGGACAGTTAGGGCTGGCAGACAAATGCTAAGACCAGGCACACACTCAAACATTTCTTCAAAGACATGCTAGCTTCTGAAATCTGGGACAACAGGTATAAACATGGGCCATGTCAGTATTTTGAAACATGCTAAACTAAAGCTTTCTCTCAAAGTAACACCTTGCTTTCCCTCTCCAGTCATGGTACACCTCTGGAGAGCCATACCTCCCCTCAGCAGGGTCACAAGATAGCTTTAATCAATGGCAAGTAATGAATGGCTGAGTGATTTAATTTCAGGTGCTGTTGTTGAGCACGTTGACTCCAAAAAGATGTTTTTTCAGAGGTTACAATTGTTCAAAGGTTACAAATGTTTTTGCACTTGTAATGAAACAAGTACACTGCAAGGAACAAATTTATGCTGAAATTTGTCTGACTGTGATACCAATTGTTTCTCAGTTCAAATCTTTGTGTCTGGCAGCAAATTTTGAGGGGTGCAAAAACTGCTGTCTGTTTATTTGCAGTTTAAATGTTACGTTTTGTTTAAAAGTGGCACAACAGGACAGCAAGGAAGAAGCTACTCTGTTTATTTCATCCCAGGTCAGGTAGACCCTCTAGAGGGCGTCTACCCCACAAGCAACTGAGCACGCTAAGGTGAGAGAAACTTCTCTGTTGGCAGACAGAAAAAGGCTGAGGGCAAGACTAGCAGTTTCTCTGAGTGGACCGGGGAACTTGCTTGTAAGCAGAGCAAACCCAGAGTCAAAAGAAGACAGAAAGAAGGAAACTTTCCCAGGGCCCCAAACAGGGCTGTATATAGTTTGCTGCAACCAAGGAAGTCAGAGAAAGTTGTTGAACTGCAAAGTCAGACCGGAGGGAAAAAAAATACACTCTACCAGGAGTGAGCAGAGCAGAACAGAGAAGGGATTTGTTTTCAAAACTTTTGTTTTAAACTTTTCCACTCAACAGATGCAATCTGTCTTTAGTGTAAGATATTTCACCATTGAAGTTTAGATGCCTGCGTTTGATATCTTTTAATATACTTACTTTAAGCTAAAGCTGGAACAGACTTCTGGCTATTGCCAAAGTCCTACATCAGGATACTGGACAACTGAATATTCAGCAAGCAAGACAAATCTAAGCTGTCTTCTAACAGATGAGCTTTGCTGAGTGCATATACAGATAGGGAAAGCTGAGCAGTGGTGCATCATCTTGCTAACAGAATCTCACCAGTCCATGTCCTGAGAGTCTTGGGCTCTTCAGAGGGCCATGAAGAATCAGTTCCTTTAAGTCCAAAGTGTTAAGAATTTCAAAGTGATCATTGGACTTTTGTTCTTGTCATCTTTTGTAGTTTTGGCTGTTCTTTATACAAATCTGGCATCACCACCACTGATATCACTTGTCATGCTCTAGCTGCAGCTTCCATATACTAAGGTCTTTATGCACTTGCACCTCTGAATTAAGATGTGTGCCTTTATTTCAAAATTTCACCTTAGGGTATATAAAAAATGCATTTACTGGAGATTCTAAAACAAAAAAAAAATCATCTCTCACTGAACAAAATGGGTAAATCAAATCATATATATGCAGTGTTTTTAAACTAATTTTACATGTGCTGCTTAAGTCTCAGACTTTTGTTTCTGCTAGTAGGTGCAACTGACTCCACTTCTTGACTCCATAAAGTCATCGGTCTGTGGCAAAACTTATTCTAGGGAGCCAAAATTATGCACCTGCATAGAGAACAGAAAAGTTAACCCACTGAATATTTCTTAGAATATACTGGGCTATAACCCAAATAGCAATTACTACTACTACAACTACAACAGACAAATGTGACTATAGGTGGGGCTGAAATTCAAAATAACTAATGAGATTTTGAACACCGTGATTCCTTTGGATCTCTAACACTTCCACAAGCTGCAAAATGATGTTGCTACTACATTTGTAAGTGAATAGAGCAATTTGTATTCAGAACTAGTTTAACATGTAATACCAATTCATCAAAAATAGAAATCCTCTGAAAGTTTAAGCATTGACTGGTCTATGAATCTGTATGAATTATAATATTTAAAGAATTTCATTCTATATAATGGAACAAGATAAAGTAAAAGAGTTTGCCATTTTCAGGCACTTTAATAATACTGCTTACTGCTTATCTATTATTTTTGTTCACATAGCACCTGTAGGATGAGATTGTACTCAAAACAATTAAAATAGACTGGAATAGGATGCCGTATCTCTCTTTTAATAAAGAATTCTTAATTTCTTCTGCAGCCAATGTCTGACAAAGTAGAGCGAAATATAAAACAACCTGACTTACTGAAGAGTTCTTCTGCAGAGGGGCTACATGAAGGTTTCATTTATTTTTCCAGCCATGTTTCTTCTCATCTGAAAGCTGAAAATGTGCCCAATTCTGCAGCTGCAGTCACAATGGTAAATACTTTTGTATAGGAGGACTCATTCTGCTCATCTGTAAGTGATGCATAGCACATATGTAATTTAATTCTCTTTGGTGGATTGCTAAATGTTGAGATTGAACTCAAGAAATGTAGTCACAGAGGCACAAGCTTCATTTGCCTAATACAAAAATGCATGTCTTTTGATTTGCATCTTTGCTGTTTCCCGTCAGACTATCTACCAGCTGTCCCTGTCCTCACTCAGAGATTCATGTCTGTTAGCCAGACTACGGCAGGCTGAGATGCTTACATGCCCTAGTCACAACCTTTAAGGCTACCGACAGATGCAGACTCCATAGGAGAAATGCTAAGAAGAATCTGACCCTCTTCTTTATCTATAGACACAACAACTGTTGGACTGCCTAAGGAGTGGGAATTCAAATGTTCCCTCTGTGACACCATGACTTCTCTGACTCCCTGCTCCCATGCAGCAGTTACAGGGACCAGAGAAAACTTGACGCATAACTTCATTACACGATACAAGATCGGAGGGGTGTTACACTGGCCTTCTTTTATCCAACACCAGGACTACTTTGTAGACATATTATAATGCATTGGCAAAACACTAGCAGCACAGACATAGGTTCTATCTGCCAAACCACACGCTTTAATCCATATGGCCTATTCTAGCCACAGAGAAGACAAACAAGCTATGCAGAGCCAGCATGGATACAGCCAAAGTATGGATGAGAAAAATTTGCCAGACGTGCAATAATCATAGCATCATAAAAATCAGAAACACACACTCTGCAGCAGGAGATGTTAATGGGGAGTTGTAGACCTTTTAAACCCTTTGCTAAGCCTCCACAAGTAACAAGCCAAATTTTGCCACAGCATTTTAATAAAGGGCTTTTTATGCCTTAGCCATGTCAGTTAGGTGCCACCCTCCCTCTGTAGCTGTGTTAGCAGAGATCTGTGGAAAACTGAATGCTGATTATGCAAAACTCCTAGAATAATGCAAAACTCCTTCAATAAAGACTATATTCAATCTTTAGCCAAAACATGGCTCATACTGTTTCCAGTGTACCTATCTTTGAACTATTGGATTTTATCATGTACCTTACGACATTAGGGGCTTTTACTCAATCTTCAGCACTGGATTCCCTCAAATGTCAGATCTTCCAAGGTAAAACATGAACATTAGCCTGAAACCCAATGGCTATGAAACCTGAGAGTTAATTTACCAGGGATGTGTAAGGGAATTTTTTTTTTCTCCTCTTTTTTCTTAAAAAATGAAGACATATATAAGAGAAGAAATGTAATTAATTTCATCTTAGGGACCAACATTACACAAAGTATCTTTTTAACCAAATAAAATGACATCATTACAAATTCTTAAAATTGGTTGAACTTTCAAAAGAACTATTTCATTTCAAAAGGGAAAATTCAAGTACTTTGAAAGCATTCCCTCACCTCCTCCTGCCTCTCATTTGAAGAGGATGCTAAATGTGAGGAGCAAGGGACAAGAACTGAAGAAGATAAAACTGCAGGAGATGACCTGATTCTTTAAGGTTAGTCCTTAAAAAGAAAACCCCAACTTCTGTTTAAATTTCTCATTCAAAATGCAGTAAATAAATGTCATTAAAATGTATGATTCCATTCTCCCCTAAACATTTGAATCAATTTATCTGATTTGTCCTTCAAGAGTTTTCCTAGAAAAAGAAAGGGAAAAAAAAAAAATCCACTCTTTTTTTTTGGCAACCAGCTATAAAACCATAGGAAACAGTGTCCTCAATGTAAACAAGTATTACATTTCCCTTAGTGATGATATGTGAAGACAGGATGCAGCCTGCCTTTCAGATCACCAGCTGAGCTGATCAAGAGCACTTTTTTTTTTCCTTTGGTATCCCCTGCTGCTTGCTTTCTGTCCCATTCCCTGAAAATCTAACTGATGTAATGGGAACCCTTAGGAATGATCAGTTCTCTGAGCAGTGGGAGCAGCCCCTATAGGATCCCTTAGTCTTCTGGATGTATGGCTTTGAGCCCATTTTCAAAAACCCAAGATGTCAACATAAGCCAAACTTTCAGGATTTTGCAGTTCATCCAGCACTCCTATGGCCTCATTAAACACTGTCCCCAAGTCCAAAAAGGCATTCTTCCTTAAAAAAAAAAAAACAAAACAAAACAAAACACAACCAAACAAAACAACAAAACAAAAAACAACCACTGTCTAATCTTAAGTATTGCATCCATTCCTCCCAATAAATCTTTTTCAAGAGACGGTGGTATTTGCCCTGCTTGTATAGTCTGCTTTAACCTAGTAGATTTCAACAGAGATTTGCAGGGAGACTTCTTCAATGAAAGCTCAGCAAATTCAGTAGTCCAAATGGGATATACTTTTCAATTAAGGATTAGCATACTTTACCATGAGGTTGTCGATTTCAATTGGCATGACTCAAACTGAAATGTCAACCCACTTGCCATCTGGTTTGTACATATCTAGTCTGGAGCAGCAATGAAACAGCTGAAAGACTGCTACCATAGAAACAGTACACATACAGTAAACGTTACCCAGAGATCTTTTAAATTCTTACAAAGTATTGTACCAGTAACCTTATAGTTTGGGTTTGCTTCTTTGGACAGAGACAAGTTTAGAGAAGATTTAAGCTGAAATGCAGTACACAGAGGCAACTAAGCTCTAGGAGAAAGAGAATGATTTTTCCAGGGTCTGAAATAGAAGCATTCTAACTAATGAATCTAGAGGCAAAAAATTAGTACTTTAGTCATATATTTTAATTTATAACAAAGATTAAACAGGCCAAGAGAATCTGTTAGACTATTTTAAAGGGGGAAGTCAACCTTCATTAAGCACTATTTCATATGCATTCCATTTAAATACAGTAGAAGAATAATTTGTAAGAAAGAATTGCCAACATTTCTATCAAGAAAGGACTTTTGTATCTGTTGCGATACATTGCATAGATCACAATGCACTAACTTGGGTCAAAATCTGTCATTAAATCATTTTGCTCAACAGGACTGGCTAGAGCCCCACTGTTGACCTATTCACATCTCAATGTCCAGCGTCCAGAATGACCAATGCTTTGAAAAGATGTTAAGAATTAAGGGATAACAAAGAAATTGAGATCGGAAGGTAAGGTTTGATACATTTCACATACTGGGGAAGGAAGCAAAGCAGCTGGATGCCTTTCAGATAAGCACACAGACTTTACCCAAACTAAAAGTGCTCTGCTGTGCAGTACTAGAGCACAGAACTTGTGCACAGCTATTCCTACTGACCTAGGGTGCTCTCCAGCACACATGAAGAATTGCTGCAGCTAAAAAAATGCAAGCAATTTTGGATTTTTGAGAGAGAATTCCTTCCATTGTTATCACAGGTCTCAAATTCTGAGATGAGTCAATATTCATCTGGTGATGAAAAAATGTGGAGCTGGGGGGAATAAAAGCAAGAAATGTACATGAACACAAGGAGTTCTTCAACCCTGAGTCAGTCTCTTCCAAACCATTCCTGACCCATTTACAGGCAAAATTCCATTGCCAAAACTCCTGTCCTGTCTCCTATCACAATGTTACATATGGTCACACATTTTCCTGTTTCTTCTATTATTTATTCCCTCCCTTTGTATTTAGGGATCACAGCAATCTTTCAACCATACAGCACTAAGAATCACATGCAATTAACCATGCCAACACCAATGCTGTCAAATCATCACTTTTCAGATGGGCTCCAT
Organism: Aptenodytes forsteri; assembly: GCF_000699145.1. NCBI lineage: Eukaryota > Metazoa > Chordata > Aves > Sphenisciformes > Spheniscidae > Aptenodytes > Aptenodytes forsteri. The sequence goes on along the minus strand of NW_008795253.1, from coordinate 2,752,030 downwards.
GCTGAAGGAGTGAATGCAAGGCAGGCACCCCTTACACCCTGGCATACTACTTCCTTTCTGGCAATACAGTTCTTGGGATTTTTTTTACTTGATATTATCAACAGCCTAAGAATAATATTTTAAGTTTAGTGTTGGAGGGTGTCATCGTTTAACGACACTGGCCATATGGGACTATTAAAGCATGCATGAGTCTTACTGATCACTCCTTGACTCTCCAGTCACCGGATCAGCTTATGGGTGGGAACCAGGGAGTCTCGATTGCTGCGATATTGTCTCCAGTATCATGATGACATGCTACTATCATCATAGCAATTGGCAGCTGCTGCTCTTTAACCCACAGCAACGTCACCATAGACGGATCCTCTGAGAGACCAGGCCAGCTAGACAGCTGTTTAATCTTCTCCGTACTCAAGGCAGCTATACCAAAAGCCCACCAGTACCCTTCTGGGTCTTTGAAGTACCCTCTCCTGAGGTAGTCTATGCCAAGAATACATGGAGCCTCCAGACCAGTCACAATAGGATGCTTTTGCCACTCATTCCCAGTTAGGCTTACCTCAACCTCCAACACAGACAGTTCTTGGGATCCTCCCATCACTCCAGAAATACAGATGGATTCTGCCCCTTTGTAATCTGATGGTATTAGAGTACACTGT
>NW_008795253.1:2740814-2749177 GCF_000699145.1 Aptenodytes forsteri | reverse complement strand
AAGAGAGAGAAATAAAACCCAAGAAAGACAAGTGATGCAAATGAAAACAATTGCTCACCACCAACCGACCGATGCCCAGCTAGTCCCCAAGCAGCGGCCCCCCCGGCCAACCTTCCCCCTAGTTTTATTGCTGAGCATGACATCATATGGTGTGGAATGTCCCTTTGGTCAGTTGGGGTCAGCTGTCCCAGCTGTGTCCCCTCCCAACTCCTTGTGCACCCCCAGCCTGCTCGCTGGTGGGGTGGTGTGAGGAGCAGAAAAGGCCTTGACTCTGTGTAAGCACTGCTCAGCAGTAACGAAAACATCCCTGATTTATCAACACTGTTTTCCACACAAATCCAAAACACAGCCCCATACTAGCTACTATGGAGAAAATTAACTCTACCCCAGCCAAAACCAAGACAAAGAGTTAAAGTTTGATCTGAGCTGTACTATTTGAAAGTTTTAGTCCTTGATGACTCAAATTCACATCTCATTAATGTCATTTTTTGTGGATTAGTGTGATCAGTATAAGGATTGAATCAGAAGTTGTCTTCTTTGGTTCAAGAATTTATCAGTATATCTAGAAAAAACCCGATGTCAGATGTATGGGAAGAAAAAAAATTAACATTTACATTTAAATATTAGGAACTCCAGCATTATAGTGAGAGTACTCCCAAACAATAACATTATGTTTTATGTTGTAGTAAAGATACTAGTAAATTAGAACATCTTATTTTAAAAGTTGTCATTGTCCCCAAAGCCTCTAGTTTTCTCCTGAGTTTAAGATATTCATGAACTAAGCAAGTAATTTTATGGATTGAAGGCTTCACTGGGACTCAGAGAACAGATTATCAGTCACAGAAGACCGATATTACAGAGGGAAATCCAATAGCCATAATTAAGACAGGATCATATCCTGGAAATAAAGTTCACAGCTAACATTGGACAGAATAGACAGAATTTTGGAGCACATTTTTCCTTGATAGGAGATTGTTAAGTGTTAACAAACAAACAAAATTAACACCTAAATTTTTTGATTCCACCAAACTGCACAGAACTCCACTGAAGTCAATGGAAATTCATCACAAAGACCTCAGCTCTGCATTATTAGAGTCAGTTGAAGTTATGTTCTCAAGCAGGTGCGAGATCAGTCTGCAGGAGATCACAGGATGTATAAGAGAGAGAGAAGTTGTCGGGTAAGACCAGAGAAGAGAGTCAGGTCCCTTAGGACTGGAAGTCAGAAACCAAATGCCTGAACTTTCTAAAATAAAGTGCAAAGAACTTCTAAAGACTTGAAACACCTATTTGTCTTAGCTAAAACCTGCAAAGAACTAGCATTCACAAACATTCTCAGAAAATTCCAGATAACGTACACCAGCGGCATTGTTTCTGTCAAGTCAGCATGCTCAAACTGTATTTAACCAGACGGGTGTGCAAACTCCAGAATTTAAAGCCTGTCAGTGATATTTTGAATTTAGGAGTGTAACATAAAAGTCATAGCCAGAGGAAAACTCAGTTTATCTGGAGAAGTTCTTCAGTCCTCCCAGGTCTGAAGTCTCACAAATTATCTATTTTTTTCAAGACTCCAGTTTTTATGCAAGATATTTTTTATTATTATTGATACAAAGCCAGATCTAATAAGCAGATGAGGAAGTAAATTCTTTTGTCTTTTCCAGTTGTTGCTCGCCCTTCAACCACAAGATAGCAGTGTTTTCCAATTCTTGCTGTTTGGAAACATTCTTCAGCAAAACCAAAGCAATTCCCATTTGAGAACTGCTGGATTCTTCAGAGGGAATGAATATGGAAAGTGATGCTAATCTTACAATCCCTGCCTTCCTGTACTCCCTCAAATATGTTTTGGTATCTATCACAGCAGGAGTTTATCATAGCTCATTGTAGCAAAGAAGCAGTTAAAGAAGAAAGCCTTTCAGTAAATACTACAAAAGTAACTTCAGAGAAACATGTTCACTGTGAGAAATACTTCTGTCCTCTCCCATGTTCCTTCTGCTCTTTTTCAGCCTTATGTTCATCATTTCCCTGAAAAGTTCAGTCACAAAAGCCAATTCAACAAAAACTATTGAAATAAAAGCACCAGAAAGTTTTTACTGTAACTGAGAGGTCAAATTTATCAGTAAATAGCCCATATGCATTTCTAGTACAGGCGCTGACTCAGGCAAGTAGGAAGGTGATCTCTCTCTCTTTTCCTCTGTCTCCTCTGTCTTTTTTTTTCCCCTCACCCCCCCCTTCTTTTTTTTTCTTTTTTTTCTTTTTTTTAAGTATTTATGTTCATGCACAGAGAAGTTAAAGATTTCTTTAGGGCTAGAAAAAAAACAATTTAATAAGAGAGACTTTTCAAATGCCTAGAAGCATCATATGCATACTACTGTAGGTGCCCACTGGGCGTTTATTCTGCTCAGGTCTTAGGGACCTAAATACACAACTCCTTCTCATGTCAGGGTTGTGCTTTGGAGAGGCTGGTTACTACAATAGCAATAGCAGGGGTAGTTGTACTGCCTAACTTGAGGCACAGACTCTGAAGAACCAATTTGATATTTAATAAAGACAGACAGTTCCAATGAGAAAAATCAGAACATCTGCTTTAGATTCACATTCCAGATCACCTTACAGAGAAGTATCTCTTACTATCCTTCCATTCACTATAAAAAAACCAGAGTACAGTTATCTGACTGAGGCTAAGTGCATAAGCATAAGTAGCATAAACGCTTTCTTCTTCTTAGATCAAGACGGAAGAGCTTCAGTAATTGTGTATGAATTTCCAGAAATCTTCTAACAGCTCTAGAGACCTGATTTTCAGGAGGGAGGAGTGCTTACAGCTGCCATACAAAATGTCCATACAAAGATGTCTCTTAACTCTGGAACTAGAAGCCGCAAAGCCCCTTCAATGGGCTTCCTCAGTATTTATTTCATTTTGAGGCTGTTCCCTTTGCATAAATTATTAAATGTTTTCCAGACCAGGGACTGGAACCCAGGTGTCTTAACCCACGGGCTAAAATGTTATTCACATCTCACACTGTCTGCTTTAATGAACATTAAAGTATTGTGTGCAAAATGGAAAAGTACCACAGAGGAGAGGCTTGAGGAGATACACTGTTGATACCCTGTAGCCCAGTGACTACAGCACTTACATGAGAAAGCACATTAAAATTCCCTTTCAGTTTATGCCTACTTTCTCAAACTCATGGAGATGCTAAATGGGAGTAACCAATATAACTTGTGTTAACTGGTCTTTAATTTTCTTTGTTTTTCTTACAAGGTTCTCTAACAAAATATTGCATTTTGGCAAATACGACATTTGACACAAAAGGAGAGTCTAGCCTATATATTTAAATGGGAAGCAGCATGCACCACAGAGCGTAAGTGTGCTTTTGTTAGTCATGACCGCTCAAACAAACAGAAATGGTCTGATTTAAATAAAATCATTCAGGAGAAAATCTTCACACTATATTTAATGATATGTACAGAAGAGTTTCCTTATATATTCCTGATATATATATTACTGTAAGATATAAAGAAATTAAGACATAGTGAAGCAAATACACATTAGAACTACATATTAAATAAAACCTTACTAAATATGGAAAAAAAACCCACACAGTGAAAGGAAAACCTTACTAAATATGGAAAAAAAACCCCACACAGTGAAAGCATGATTTCCACTCATTCCAAAACTGAAGTCAGGCTGAAAGAAGAAAGGAGAGCTCAGATTTTCATTTGTAATGTTTATACATTGCTAAGGAAACCATATACAACAATCTGAAAGTACATTTCCAAGATCAAGTTTATGATTAAACAAATATATGTAAATATTTTGATACTTACAAAGCATTCTAAAATACTACTTTTTGTATTTACATCAATCTAATCCAGTGGATAGTTTCAATTTACAACAAAGAAATCCATTCATTGTGTAACCACATAAAAAAAGTAAACTTGCACAGGTCTATATTTTCACATTTCTAGTTTAAAAGTCTTTTATTACATATCTGAAGACTTAAAATGTTAATTGACCCTATTCTGCATTTGGAGAGGAAAAAGGCAGCACATGGAGAGTTAATCCTTTTTCCATCTGAGACACAAGTGACTGCATAATTAGTTGCACCTATGCTTTCACTTGTGCATGTGATTGGAAACAACTGGCTCTCCCATTTCGCCAATGAAAGGCTTCCACATTAATTTATAATGCAAACAAGTATGTGTGAGAGCAAGAGTGTGTGTGATCATTCATTCTTCCATGTTAGATTTATTACATGTGCAGTCATTAATAGATTTTTGCTATTTGTTCTCCTTTATTTTAATGGGTATTCTTTATGTTAAAATATATTTTAGGATTTGATTACTTAAATTTTATATCACCGCTTACAATTTTTAAGTTGAGTTTAACAAAAGAAAAAAAATCACCATTTGGAAATCTACTCAGGCTGTCATTTTTTGCCAAACATTTTCTGTTGTGATTCCAAGCGGTTCCTAACAGCAAGCTAAAGACAGAACCAAGTGTAAGTCAACTACTGTAAACAACAGTTTAATAATATTTTGAAGATGCAATTTCTTAAGTTAGCAGCACAATGGCTTTTAAGCAGTTGCTGTCTTGAAACAGTTTCTTTGAAACAAGTGCAAAATGCCCTACCTGGGAAAGTCACAAACACAAAAGCAGCAGCACACTCCAGGGAAGAAGCAAACAATAAATGTTCTTTAGGTTCCTGCCATACAATAGTTGTTCATTGTTTATAGTTATTTATTATTGTGTAAATTTCAGCTCTTTGGGAAGGACTGCACCTACCACAATAGAACTAGATCTGTCATGGGGTACCATTATCCATTCTTAATAACAACTGCTAAGCAAACTAAGCATGAACTCCCCCTCCACAGTTATATCAATCAAACAGACAGCAGACAGGTATGAGAAATTCTGCCTGTCTGCCGGGAAAGAGAACAGGTAGTAATTTCCAAGTATCCCCTTACCTGATTTTTATCAGCAGCTACGGAATATTTAAAGGTATTCTTTGTTCCTCAAAAGTCACAAATTGTCACTGATCCCTATATAGACTTTCATTGACTCTGATGACAATACTTTACAGAGAAAGATGATACTCTATCTTTTTAATTACTGCCATGCCACTTTTGCTTTTCTTTGCTTCTTAAAGGCCAATTGCAGAGTATGCAGGAACTTTTTTTCTTCTACTGGTTCATTTTCTTTCTAATATCCTTTTAGTGTATTTCCATAAAACACTTGAAATCACATTCACTTTTTCTCTGCTACTTCTTTATATCTAAAAGTTGTAGATGATAAGTTACTATTACCTGATTCTCTGCTCTACGTTCAGATATTAAGCAGTTCACCCTAAAACAATTTACTTTCTTTACTGAAAGAGTGGCTAAACATTGGAACAGGCTGCCCAGGGAGGTGGTTGAGTCCCCATCCCTGGAAGTATTTAGAAGACGTGTAGATGAGGCACTTAGGGACATGGTTTAGTGGGCATGGTGGTGTTCGGTTGACGGTTGGACTCAATGATCTTAGAGGTCTTTTCTAACCTTAATGATTCTATGACATTGTATGTTCTACTACTATTCTTTCACCAAAAGGTTTGCCTCCAACAAAATGCAGAAACCCGTGTCCTTTCCATTTCACAGTGGGTGACCTAGATATGATCATAGAATCATAGAATCATAGAATAGTTTGGGTTGGAAGAGACCTCTAAAGGTCATCTAGTCCAAACCCCCTGCCGTGGGCAGGGACATCTTCAACTAGATCAGGCTGCTCAGAGCCCCAGCCAACCTGACCTTGAATGTTTCCAGGGATGGGGCATCCATCACCTCTCTGGGCAACCTGTGCCAGTGCTTCACCACCCTCAGCATAAAAAATTTCTTCCTTTTATCTAGTCTAAATCTACCCCCCTTTAGTTTAAAGCCATTCCCCCTTGTCCTGTCGCAACAGGCCCTGCTAAAAAGTTTGCCGCCATCTTTTTATAAGCCCCCTTTAAGTACTGATAGACTGCATAACTGATAGACTGTATAATACCCACTGATCCTATCAGTGGGTGTTATACATTACAGTCCTAACCATCTAACTCTCTCATCTTCTAGAGACTTGAGGCTCTCCACTAAACATTATGGTTTCACCCCTGGGCTCAGGCCCCTTAAAGGTAGGCATGGTAAGACTGAAGCTGTGGCTGCGTTTTGAGCTTGTGGAGTTCCCACCATAGCACACCTCCTATGTTGTGCCAGTACAGCTGTTCTCTGTGCCAGAGACCTGTTCTCTGAGTCAAAAAATTGAATTAATCCATGAATGTATATATATTTATACATAGACATATATAGATACCCGGCATATACACACAATGATATGATGGAGAAAGGCAGGTCTTCCTTAAAATAGCATTGCTTCCAAAGCTCTCATATCCCAAATAATGGAACTACAGCCTGATCTTCACTACATCTTAAATCATTTAGGATCTGGATCTAACATTCAGGACACCAGACCTGTGGAGCCTTTCAAGCACAGTGTTGGTCACACCCATCCCAAATTTAGACTGAACTTTAGAGTCTCAGAACTCTATGTTTAGAAATACACTTCTATGTATCTGACAAATACTTCTTACATAAATTAGACCTACTCCCATCCCTATTGAGCCAATATATATTCAAAATAAATCCACTGGGAAAGGGCTAATCTTGCAAAATTTTACAAGTGTTTAATTTATTTCTGAGCAGTCCCACTGGGATCAATGGGAGTATTCATAGTAAAGTTAAATGCATGCAAGAAGTGCTTTACTCTGGAAAAATGGCATTCCAAAGCAGTTTTTAAACCATTTTGCTTAATTCGTGTTTAATCAGAGTGCTGTGGTTAAACTGTTTCTGTGATTTTTCTAATAACTGCATGCATGGACAAGGCCTGTATTTTGTAACTTTTGATGTGTAACACTGTCACCGCACAATGGGGAAGCTTTCTCCAAGCATGTGGTCCAGCTGCTCAAAACACTTTTCCTGGGCTAGTTGTGCTATTCTGTTGTATTCCATTACATAATGCTGGCTCAGCCCAACTCATTTCTGTCAATATTAAAAGCCCAAAGAGATCCAGAGAAATGATACGCATTTGAGCAGGCAAAACACTGCACCTCATGGAAGCCTCTTCCTAGAGAAAAAGCTGATTCCCAAGCAAAACTATAAAAGTTAATGCCACTAAAAATATTTCTTCCTTTTTCTTTTTAAGAAAACATTGCAGAGAAAAAATAACTGCCTTTCAAATATGTTTATTTCATCCAGAAATATTTTACAGCTCCCTCCATTATCAACAAGTGCAGAACTATTTTTGTCAGCCTGAGTTTATTGACAGTTTAAGACTCACACCAATAACACTGTGAGTCACAAATTTGAAATAATGTTCCTTTTCTCTTTTATCTTTTGAAAAATATGTTTTCAGAAAGCTTTCTTTTAAGTCAAATGACAGAAGTAAAAAGCAGTCCGGTGGCAATTTTGTTCCACTTTTAAGAGAAAAATATTTTAGGAAGTAGGGGGTTGTCTGCAGCACAGTGCTCAAACTACTGCCACAGCTGGACTGTGGCATGCCAGGATCAGCCAGCGCAGAGCCTGCTCCTGCCCCAATCTGAGGAGGCCCCAGGAAAATGCTTTGCCAGCAGCAGGACCTGTGCTGGCAGGACAACCTTCTCCTGGCTATTCCTGCCTGGGTGTGAGAAGCACCTGGGAGAAGCGGCTGGTCAGACTGTACATCTATTAATCTGCCGATTAATAATCAGCTGTAAGTCAAATGCCACCAGGATGAGTCGTGGTGCTGAGAAGAACTTCCTCTACCAGAGGAATAAGGTTCAGTGGAATATTAGATTTCAGTTGTCTGCTTCTTCCTGCAAGGTAGCTTAGCCATGTTCCACCAGTTTTAATCAAGGTGTCTCAGCAGCAGCAGCATCGCCAGTTGAAGGCAGATGGTTACTTTGCACATGGATGGTTGCCGAGGCTGAAGTCTAGCACTGGAAGCCTGAAGCCCCAGGGATATTGCCTCTGCTCAGGAACACACGCCAAAAAAAATACAGATGTCCAGAGATTTTAGGTAGCAGTGTTGGCCCAATAAATACATTGCAGGAAAAAAAGAAATGAGTTTAATTCTTTGCATATCTTTTAAAATAATTGTCTTAATTTGCATTACATCCTGTAATCTTAAAAGGACAAAATATCCCTTACAAAAAGTTGGTCTCAGCTTTGCAGAGCTTTTGTCCTCCTCTTCTGTTCCCCACTTATATCTTCCCATTATTCCAATGATATTAAGGTGGTGAAGTTGTATTTAACATGCAATAATATAAAGTATATCTCTTTCTCCTCTCTCTGTTATGAAAGTTTAAAAAAAAAAAAAA
>NW_008795253.1:2738584-2740763 GCF_000699145.1 Aptenodytes forsteri | reverse complement strand
CTTTTGATACTGGAAAAGGATAGAATACAAAAAACTGAATAAAAATACTCAAGATAACAAAAATCTTTGCTTCATTAATATTCTGAATTTCTCTTTCCACAGCTGCAACTAGAATTTTTAATCCCAGAGAGCTATTTCAGTACAAAGTGCAGTAATTATCTCATAAATGATCAGAAACAGATCTGTGCCCGGTGTTTTAGCCTTTAAAATTTTTGCAAGCCTGCTGAAGAAGATTTTTTGCTTATATTTAAGGGCAAATGTCCCTTACTGTGTGGTTTGTCTGTTTATGTTATTTTAAAAAGTTCAGGGGAATGGTAATGTGTGAAATAAGCCTTACCAGGAAAGCAATACCACTAAAATGTATATTTAAATTAGATCTGTTTACTATCTTTTACTCCCCTTCAATTGAAACCAGACCCTCAACTCAGCTCTGCTGTAATTTGAATTAAAAATAATTTAAAATAACCTTTCCGCATATTGAAGAATACTTCAAATGAGACATGAACACAAAGTGTGTTAAAAGAAAAATAAAGCTGCAGCATTGAGCAACCAACTAGAAATTCCGGAATTAGATTCATCTGAAAAATTAATTTCAGCTCCCTTTTGAATAGGTGTTAAGATAGATTTTTAATTACTTGATCATATATTATTCCTCCCTAGTCCCAACACCTTCCTCAGCACACCATGCTGTGGGGACCAGAAGAGTGCATCACTGTGTCTCTTTTCCCCAAACTGTTCCAATCTCTGATCCCACCCTGGCAGATAATTGATTCTCATGCTTGCTCTCATTACAGACTCTCCTTCCAGTCTCACTAAGCTGCTTGCCCTCATCGCCTTCTCCCATCAGGTCTTTTGTCTCAAATAGATAAAAATCAAGCAGCTACTCTGAACTGCCTGACAGCAGAATGAGACAGAAAGCTCCTAATTCTGATTCCTGGCCTCAGCTGACCATGCAGGACCATAGCTTGATCCAATTTTGCAGTTTGACCAGGTGGCTGTCACGTCCCACCTAGGAGAAGGGGAGAGTGACTAAGATCCGCAAATCCCCTCGGTGTGGATTAAGGTGAAATAACACTCAAGGTCCAAAAACAAACTCCAACTTTAATGGCACGAACACTTCTATAAGCATCAACCCTCTATGTCTTAATATATAATACAAGCTAAGTGGCTTTGCGAGGAGTTGAGGTAGGCCTTGTATTACTTAACAACATCAAAAGCAGAGAGCAAGAAGGAGAAGGAGGAGAGAGAAAGAGAAAGAGAGAGAGCTGGGAAGCAGGAGAGAGGTGGAGAGAGATTAAGAAATCACCAATCCTGGATCCAGCATCGGACCTGCCAACGGGGGGTGTTGGTGTGGAGAGTGTCCCCAAGGAGGCTCACGTGTGCCCCTGTTTATTGGCCCCAGTCCAGAGTTTCTAGAGTCTTCTCTCACCCCAGCTCCAGGAGTGGTTGAGACATTAGTCACTCAAGGAGAGTGACACCGGGCCCCTCCCCGTGGCTGGCTTCTGGAGCTTTCTCTGGGGCATTGTCTGTGCTTACAGCACGGCCATGTGGGCCTCGTCCCTTACAGTTGCCAAGGTGTCCAGGTGAGTTTTGGATGTGTCTGAAGACAATCTGCTCCAGTGTTTGAACCAGCTCAATGTGACAGGTTTTTTCCTCATATCTAATCAGAATTTTCCATGCTGCATCTTATGTCTGTTGAGCCTCTTCCTTTTCTTTTTGCTGAAGCGGTTCCTAACTTGATTTTCCTCTAGCGTGGGTAGTACTTCACTCCCCTAGAGTCTGCCAGTGTGCCACAGGGTCACGGAAGGCCTGAAAGCCAACTTTACCTGTAAAAATCATTGCCAGAAAGCATGGAGCACTTCAGCATTTTTCATGTCCTTTTTCACAAGGGTGCCCCATTTTCCTTGGTCTTCCATTTGTTGCTGCTGTAATGTGGTGGGTTGACCTTGGCTGGAGGCCAGGTGCCCACCAAGCTGCTCTATCACTCCCCCTCCTCAGCTGGGGGAGAACAATACAACAAAAGGCTCATGAGTTGAGATAAGGACAGGGAGATCACTTAGCAACTACCATCATGGGCAAAACAGACTCGACTTGGGGAAATTAGTTTCATTTATTACCAATCAAATCAGAGTAGGATAATGAGAAATAAAACCAAATCTTAAAACACCTTCCCCCCACC
>NW_008795253.1:2734411-2738126 GCF_000699145.1 Aptenodytes forsteri | reverse complement strand
TCACCATGGTCTTCACCATGGGCTGCAGGGGAATCTCTGCTCCAGCGCCTGGAGCACCTCCTCCCCCTCCTTCTCCACTGGCCTTGGTGTCTGCAGAGTTGTTTCTCTCACATATTCTCACTCCTCTCTCTGGCTGCAGTTGCGCAGTCATTCCCCCCTCCCCCGCCTTTCTTACATATGTTATCCCAGAGGCGCTACCACTGTTGCTGATGGATTTGGCCTTGGCCAGCAGCGGGTCCATCTTGGAGCTGGCTGTCATTGGGTCTATCGGACATGGGGGCATCTTCTCCCAGAAGCCACCCCTGAAGCCCCCCCGCTACCAAAACCTTGCCACACAAACCCAGTACATGTACCTACAGAAGCCTGTCTTGTTACTGTCCTCATCCTTCACCAATTTCAATTCCATCTGAGCTTTGGCTTTTGCAATTTCATCCCTATGTGTCCAGGCAATTTATTTCTTCTGGCAGCCTATAGCCTATTCCATCTTCCTTTCTGAGGCTGAGCTTAATCAGGAGTCCCCTATTTAGCCAGGCTGGGGTGTTGCTTACTTTGTGCACATTGCAGTGGAGTCTTGTGCTTTGAAGTGCTTGTGGTTTTCCTTGAAGATCAGCCAGCTACACTGGACCCCAGTAGTTACTTTCCCCCTGGCTCCCCCTAGGAAATTAGATCATATCTTATAGTTTCCAGAACAAGCCAAAGTCTTGTTTCCTACAGCCCAGAGTCATTATACAGTTGTTCACCTTCCTCATTTCCCTCATGACCTTAAACTTTACCATGTCATGACAGCCCAGACTGCTGTCAATCATCACATCCTTGATCAGTTCTTCTGATTCATGAGTAACAGGTCCATCAGAGTGCCTCCCCTATTCAGCTTGCCCACCAACTCCATCAAGAATTGTCCTCGAAGCGCCCCAGAAATCTCCTGGATTGCTTGCGCCCTGCAGCATTACTTTTCCAGTAGCTGTCAGGATGGCTGAAGTCCCTTATGAAAACAAGGGCTTCTTCAAGTCCTTTAAACAAAGTTTCACCCGCTTTCTCTTGATTTGGTATCTGTAGAAGATGACCAGCATGATATCCTCCTCGTTGGTCTCTGCTCTGACCCTGACACATAAACTCTTGGCCGTCCTTTCCATAGAAAAGTTCTGTGCATTCAGGCACCTCCTTTATAAAATTTGTAACCCTCCTGTCCTTCTAGGGGGGATGAATGGGGAGATTGGAAGGGGAGATGTGGGGAACAACATCTCCTTCCTAAAGAGCCTGTATCCATCCACTGCAGTGTTCCAGTGAGCTATCTCACCACATCTCTGTCATCCCAGTGAGGTCACAGTTCTGCACATCAGCATCTCATTCCTCCTGCTTGTTTCCCATGCTGCATGCATTCATGTACAGGGCCTCCAATCACACTGCTTTCTCGGGAGAACTGGGAGAGCCTCCCACTTACGCTATCCCCCATCCAGTTCTCTCTATCCTTTTCCCCACTTCTTTTCAGATTTCAGTCTCCATTCCCTGGCAAGCCTAGTTAAAAGTTGTCCTCACTAGGTTAACAAGCCTGCTGGCAAAGGGGCTTTTGCAACTCTTTGTCAAATGGATCCCTTCTCTCCCCAATCACCCCCATTCCTACCTGCAACACCAGCTGTGCAGCAAGATATTTACTCACAGGATGTGTTTGCTCCTGCTCAAGCAAGCCCTTCCTCTTGACTCTCAGGATCAAGGAGAACATCACCTAGACTATTACCCTTGCCTCGCTCAAGGTTTCGCTTGCCAGTGTCATTGGTGCCCACATGGTTGAGCAGCAAAGGACAGTAAGTCCAAGGGATGGAGAAAGTCCAGCAGTCTCTCTGCAACATCCCAGACCTGGACCCCAGGAAAGCAGCAGATCTTCCAAAACAGCAAGTCTTGGATATTTCAATCCCCTGCAGAAGGGTACCTCTGGTCATCATCACCCATTGCTTCCTCTTAGTGGCAGTGGTTCTGAGCCACAGCTTGGGCTTAGATGCCCTCCTGTGACAAAGTGAGCGGCTCTACAGTGGAGGGCAAGCCAGGAGCTACAGGCAGCTGCAAGGCAGACAGGGACAGAAACAAGGGGCACAGCCCCACAGACACAAACAACAAAACCAGAGCATATCTGATTAGGGTAACCAGCCTCAACCCACAGTTCAGTGAAGTTTGCAGTGACAAGACAAATCTGAGGTCAAGCCAGAAAGAGAAAGCAGAGTCAGAAAGGTACAGGAGTGGGCAAACAATGTAGCTCAGGCAAGGACTAGGGGCAAAGGCCTGAGCTTAATGGCATCCCCCGGACCAAAAGGCAGAGCACACGTGTCAAGGTTACAGATGAGGCTGGCCAGGGCAATTATAGCCTGTTGTTATACTCAGGGCCCTGACAAGAAGACACCAGAGTGACATTTTAGTTTTCAAAATCCCAAATATTATATGAATTTCATGCCAATGGAAAGTTTTTGAAAGGAAGTCCTGGAGACAGGATTTCTCTGCCCACAAAAAGAAAACCCCAAAATACAGCAAATGCTGCTGCCAGAACAGTGTCAAAGTTCTGATCATGACTGGCAGGTGTGATTTGTGACCCCCTCTTTTTCTTCTTCCTTTTCATCCTCCTGAAAATGTGAATTTACATTGAAACCCTTCTCTGTCTCTCCTTAGAGTGCTGACAGGAGCCAATTTTCTTATCTACAGGTCTACAATGGCAAACTAATTTTACATAGGCTATCACACAGTCATCTAAAATACTGAAATTGTTGAAAACAAGTGCCAGGTACTGTCAACCTGTGCTGGGTTTCAGCTGATGGTAAGGAGATTAAAATCATCATAGACTCCAGTTTCTGTATCTTTCCTTTTACAGAGAGGTACCCACCAACTCATGGTGCGGTGGTAGGTGACCCTGCAAACAAAGGTGGCTAGAATAATCCAGGAGTCATGTCTAAAGCAAAGTTAAATCAGCCATCATTTCCCTTTTTTGCTCTCTGGGAAAGTACAAGCTTTGTAAACAGCCCTGATTTCACCTCATTGAAGATTTCCCCATGTCGGACAATCAGACAAACTGTTACAACCATCCTGTACACTACCTTGTAGAAGCTGCTTCAAAGCTGCTAGACACATTAGCCAATACGTAGACTTCCTACATCCAGGAAGTCTCTCACTGGTTTTCTTGAATCAGTACCAGCAATGACAGCATGTCATAGTCTGACAGTGACCTCATTCTCAGTCATTAACCAAGAGAAGATTTGTTTCTTAATGCATTTGCAGGAATTTGATGGAATTACATATTTAAGCAAAATTATTTCAATAATATAACTATATATTTTAATAACAATTAAAGAAATACCATACCATAACTAAAATATCATGTGCTGTTTAACAGCATGCTTAAAAGCCATAGCATGGAGATGGTTTTAAGACCATCCTTTTTTTTTGTGGCCAACAAAATAAGCAAGGCAAAAATTACTTTTAGGCAATGCCATGGTTCAACCCCAGCCAGCAACTAAGCCCCACACAGATACTCACTCACTCTCCCCTGGTGGGATGGGGGAGAGAATCAGAAGAGTAAAAGTGAGAAAACTCATGGGTTGAGATAAAGACAGTGTAATAGGTAAAGAAAAAGCCGCGCACGCAAGCAAAGCAAAACAAGGAATTCATTCACTCCTCACTCCAAACGTCCCCCCCCTCCTTCCTTCTTCCCCCCTTTTTTTTTGCGAGCTCCCAT
>NW_008795253.1:2710430-2734260 GCF_000699145.1 Aptenodytes forsteri | reverse complement strand
TGGTGTGAGGAGCAGAAAAGGCCTTGACTCTGTGTAAGCACTGCTCAGCAGTAACGAAAACATCCCTGATTTATCAACACTGTTTTCCACACAAATCCAAAACACAGCCCCATACTAGCTACTATGGAGAAAATTAACTCTACCCCAGCCAAAACCAGCACAGGTAATCATGTCTGTAGATTTGGAGCATATCTGCCTGTTACATGCTTTTCCTCAAGTCTTATAGTGCAGATAAAGTTTCAAAGAACAAACATTTCAGATGGGTGTTGTGTCAATCAAACACCCAAATCAACACATTAAGCTTATTATTTGAACTATAGATCTACCAAGGCTACTGTTGATCTGTGAGGATAACTTCAGATGGCAGAATTCTGCGGAGTCTTGGACTACAAAAATTTCTTTTCTACTCAGCCAAGTAGTTAAAGAAGAAATAAAGCCATCCTCATTCACCCTAAGGTAGAGAATAATCATTTCCTATGAAGAATTCCTAGTGCCTCTAGTAATTCTTCAATCATCTAAGAGAAATCCAATAGAGGAAAAGGTCTTTTGAAAGAAAATTCAAAGATCAGAAGTTACATTACTCCAATGACCAAACTTATTAAATGAGAGGAGGTAAAAACTTTCCTAATCACATTTGGTTTTTTGTAAACATTATAATAAAAATGTGAAGAGCTTTTTCTCAGATGCTGCTACCCAAAAAAATAGCTAATACTCCCACTAAGTCCCTTCATTAAGAAGATAACAAAATCAAAATTTTTTCAGCTTTTCTGAAAAGTTTAAATCATGCACTGAACTAAAACTGAGAAAGTCAAAACTATTTGGCCTGACCATGATTTGCTCTGTCTTTAGTATAATGAGGAGCTGCAACCCATCTATGCATTGCCAGTTGTCACCCTTGATGCAGCCCCCATAGAAGGTATCACAGAAATACAAGTATGTATGTTTGCCCATTTCATTTCTAATTACATAGACAGACTTGAGTCCTGTTGATCTGGCAAGAATGTTTGCATTTTAGGCTACATGTATGGCTGCCATGATCTTAAACCCAGCCACAATTAAAGAGATTTTCAGAGTAAATGAGTAAACAGATGCTTAGAGTAAATGACAATCCAAAATTGGATTTACACACAGAAGACCCCTTCCTGGTGAAGGCAAATAGATGATACTGCAGGTGATACTGAAGGGAGGAAACAGTTGAGGTTGGTGGTGGGATATTGCAAAAGCAGTTATCTTTTCTTAAGAAGTAATCAGTATACTCGTTTGTGCCATATTACTATAGAATGTTACACCTTTAGCAGTTCTTATTACAAGGGCTATGGCCACACAACAGCAAATACTGTTAAGACACAAAGTGGACATTCAGGAAGGATCTTTACTGAGCTAAAATTGGCACTGAAAAACTAATGTTTTTCATTACTGCAGAGCAAAAAATATATATATACTTGACAGAAATTACTTAAAGAATTCAAGCCTGCTCTTTAGCAAGTGATTATGCCACAACAACGCCTGAAATGGATCCATCCAGACGGGTGATCCTCATTAAGACTGAAACTAACCCCATTTTATAGGATCAACGTAAGACCAGATAAATTTTGCAAGTGTTTGATAGCATTGAAGTGATCTACAAGACCTTCTATTAGCTCATTTTATGAACGGAAAAATCATTTCTTATCTTTCGGAACAAGTAAGCCTCCAGCATATCCAAAAATAGATCCTGGTTTTCTACCTGTTTTTTCCAAATGTTGCCTCACTGATCACCAAGACAATAAATTACACCAATAACTTCTATCAAATCTCAAAAACTATGCAAAAAAAACCCCAACAACATTTCTCAGTGTTTTTCATTTGATATTGACTTCTGGAGACTTAAATCACTAATGGACTCTGGTTACAGATCTATCTAATTTCATTTTTTAAATTAATAGTACCGAGGTCACCTGTCAGTACTGCCTGAAATTAGAACATTTCCTTTTTAACAACCGTACACTGTATATGATTCAGTGTGTTGAAGAAATGACTCTTTTGTCAATTATTAACTTACCTGTTCTGTGGCATATGTTATCATCTGGCACAGATCTATTTTTTCCGTTAATATTCCATTTCCTTTGAGATCTGTTTATTTCAGTTTGTTCTACAAGAAACTGAGTTAAAGTGCAAAAGTTTGAAATGTCATAGGAAAGTATAAATGCATGAACCACAGTTTGTGCACAGTTGCTATTATAATTGCTTCCAGCATGAATTAAAGGTATTTTTATCTTCAAACTCCAAAGGAAAAACAGGAAAAAAAATTCTTATCATTTAAGTAGTCACACACAGTATTTAGATTTTTTTCCACACCTCAAGTCTGACTTTGATGTATAAAATCAGAGAATTCCATTTGTTCCTACATCCATTTCAGCAACAACACTTTGGGCACTGAAATATTTTGAGAATTATGTTTCTGGGACTGTTTAGCAAATCATTGCTCATGTACATTACAAGAGCTTCTCAGTTAAATAAATTTAAAAAAAAAATAATCTACACAGTAATTGAACAGTAAACTAAGTAAAATGTTCCCAAAAGAACCAAGCATAATGTAAAATATTAAATAAACATAGCATTAGAAACTTAGTTATTGAAGCATATTTTGGCTCTTATTGATCTGTGTTTTCCTTTTATGTCTTTTAGAAATGCTGGAACAGTTTGAATCACTTTGTTTTCAAGGTCAAGCTCAGACAAAGTGTGAATCCTTCCTAAGAACACATTGTAATATGTTCTTAGTTGTTTCACAAAGCTACCAGCTTCTGAGTTTCCTTCTTCAATTTACACATTGCCATGTGGCCTTATTTCTTTGGGATGACATTACAACTATTTATGTTTGCAAAATCACAGCTTTCTCATAAAATCTTTTTATATTTACCTGTTAAATAGAATTTCTGAATTTCAACCTGTTTAGTAGAAATTACTCTGAACGGTGTATTGAACTGTCGTGGTTTAACCCCAGCCAGCAACTAAGCCCCACACAGCCACTCGCTCACTCCCTGCCGGTGGGAAGGGGGAGAGAATCAGAAGAGTAAAAGTGAGAAAACTCGTGGGTTGAGATGAAGACAGTGTAATAGGTAAAGCAAAAGCCATGCACACAAGCAAAGCAAAACAAGGAATTCATTCACTCCTTCCCATGGGCAGGCAGGTGTTCAGCCATCCCCAGGAAAGCAGGGCTCCATCACACGTAACGGTTGCTTGGGACAGTTGGGGTCAGCTGTCCCAGCTGTGTCCCCTCCCAACTCCTTGTGCACCCCCAGCCTACTCGCTGGTGGGGTGTTGTGAGGAGCAGAAAAGACCTTGACTCTGTGTAAGCACTGCTCAGCAGTAACAAAAACCTCCCTGTATTATCAACACTGTTTCCAGCACAAATCCAAAACACAGCCCCATACTAGCTACTATGGAGAAAATTAACTCTATCCCAGGCAAAAACCAGCAGATGAGATAAATAAAGCACTTTTTGCTTAGTCCTACTGATCTTTTTTCTAGGAAGTTCATCATAATTAGCCATATAACATCACTCTGACAGGAAAATTTTAAAAGCTATGTGACACAGCAACAGAGCAAGGTCGAGAAGGAAGAGGATATGCTGCTTATTTTTCCAGGTTGCACCACAATATTCATAGCAACCACAGCATGCCTGCTGATTCCACAGACGTTTGAGAAAAAACATAAGCAGAGGGAGTGCAGAAGACATTATGCATTGAACTGTCCTATTATTTACTAGTTCAAATTACATGTTTTGATGGTTACAGCTGCACAGTGTATAGAGCTAGTGCTGCTTCAGAAGGTCTTCCAATGGGAAGTGATTAGAAGTTGTGTCAAATCTAACTGTCCTCAGAGTTATCACAGGAAGAAAGAGAACAATGCCAGGAAGAACACCAAGAAATTCTTATCAATTACCTTCCATCTTTGATACAGCATTCTATGTACTCCCATACAGGTATAAAAGTTAAAATTAATGCTCTCTGGCTCAGACAAATTATCAATTAATTAGATAATTCAACAACTCCCTTTGCCAAGAGAAAAGCAAAAAAGATATCACCATATTTCCCTCTATCCCTCTGTCTTCTAAAAATACTTTCTCCTCATGTGAGCCTGAAAACATCATATGAGCCACCATGGTAGAAAGGCTCAAACCAGAATGCACATGTGTAAATGTAGAACAGTGCATTGGTGGAAATGTCATTTCTGTTCTGAGATAATAAATATTAAACTATATTGCTTAAGTATTTTCATTTTCTCATCCTAACTGCTCCTGAATACCCAGTCTTTCTACCACTTCAAAAATAAGAAGGCTTGTAGCATACATTATCCTTTTAGTTGTTATAATCAGGTGTTTTAAAATTAACTAAGGTAATATTATAAGATTCATGATCCAAGTTTCAATAAGCTCAACAGCTTTAGCTCTATTAGCCTGCATGTATCTCTGCAGCCATTTAACGAGACTCCAATATTTTTGGGAAAAAAAAATTCAGAAGGAGCAAACAAATGGAACTGTGCAGTTTCTATGTGCATTCATTAAGTTCAAATTTCATACATAAATTTAATGCAGTTCAAGTGCTTTTCCACTAAAAGTGATTTTATTTCTTCAAAAGTTCTCTCAGAAAATTATGTTGGATTGTGCTACATTATCCAAGGATTATAGGTGCAATTCTTACCTTCCAAATGTAAAATTTAAAAAAGTAGGTATCAAACCCATGCATGCTGAAGAGTTTGAAAAATGTTCTTCTTAGGAACAGTAGCATCGAGGTCAAGCAAGGGTACCAGGGAAGACTGGCCTTCAAATTACATAAATTCTAGGCTGCTGTGAAATAAGTAAATAAAGGACATCTTTCACAAAGTTAGTGTATGACCCTGATTGCTGACTGGTTATCATAATATCCCCTATCCTGAAAGGTATCTCTATTCCAGAAGGCTTCTATCTATTCAAGAACACCTAATTTTATAAGATATTCATTTTATAAGATATTCATTATCCCCAGCTTCCATTGACATCACTGCAAAGGTGGACCTTGGGAACCTTGCAAGGCAGTCAAATCTTCAGCTCAAAGACATCCTCCATCTACTTTTGAGATGGGAAGCCCCAATTGACTCCCTAAATTATTTTGGACACAAGTTATCAGAAGATGAATTGCAAAGTGATATTTTGCGAAGTTTATCATTATTGTCTCTTGTTTGGACTGATCCTATACTGTGGTATTACACAAGCAATCAGCTTCACAGCTCTAGTCACCCACTTCTCTTACACTACCCACTTTAAGGCATGGTACAGCAGATACCGGTATATGGAGAGACTGCACACTTTCAACATTTTAAACCTGAATGCAGAACATGAATGACGTTTGTGTCTCACACATAAGCTGCTTGTAGGTGAAGACTTGCAATCCTTTAGGATGCCCAGTTCACCTGAGTAATATTTCCATAGTTATTTTTTTCAGAGCAACTGACATATGCAAACCAGCCTATTGCCTGTTATTCAGGTGAAAATTTGGTACAGTCACTGAAGAGATAAAAAAACTGGGCTGTTTGCTTGGCCTTTGTTTTAGCATTTAAATGTGTGTAGAGAACAGATTCTCCCCTACTCCAAGAACCAAGAACCTAGCCCTCTATGTGCTGTGGTATGATATTAGCTATATCTCAGCAAGTAGCAACTGTGTTATTATTATTATTAAGGTTAAATATATTCAAGTTGTGTTTGTAAAGTGATGAGAACCTGTAAAGTCACTTCAATGCAGAGGTGCATCATCATTCCAGTAATGCACAAGCTGCAAGAAACTGAAGCATGTGCATAGCTTTTAGTCCATGCAAAGTCCCACTGAAGTCCTAAGAAAAAAAGCTTCTGAAATCAAAGGGATTACCCAAGTTGTTAAAATAAAGCCTGTCAAAGCTAGGTACGCTGTGGAAACAGGTCCTGGAGCAAGGCACAGCCATTCACCCCATTCCCATTCATCATATTGCTTTCATTTCACGCAGTAGGGTTGAAATGGAGTCCAGTGCTCCACTGACAGATAGACCTCATGTCCTACCTCAGTCTTCATAGTCTAGTGCATAAGCCTCAGCACATATGTATAATCAATCTGTAGTGACTCTCTGGCCCTAGTATAGAAATAGAGAGAACAAAAAGACCCTGGCCATAAATACTGTCGAAAGAAAAAATGAAAAGGCACTTATCTTATGCCAAGGATGAATTAGACTGTTAACTTGCTCTCCTGTGTTAAGCGTGGAAAACTATTACCAGTTTTGACTTTTCCCATCTGTTCTACTCCAAGCTTGCTGAAAGGCTGATATTCTGACAGCAATCTGAAGCACAGTTTTGCCAACTGTTTCTTTTTGAAAGTCCATGTTCCATATGTTCTTATTATGCTTCTTTGTATTGCCTTGAAATTACACAACTAGGAAGGAAAAAAGTTCACTGTTTTGTACAATTATCTTAAATATATATTAAAAAAATTAAGTTTGTGGAAGAGATCATCAGAATATATTTCTCTCTTTTCCCATGAGTTCCATACTTGTCATAGTGTATATTTCTGTCACTTATATGATTGTCTGTTAAACTTTACATACAGTATGTTTGATATATATCACATACAGTCTCTACAAAAAATTAATGATTTAGAACAAGGTATGCAGTAGAATAGGAGCACGGGTGGGGTTTATCTCCTCTCTTTCAAACAAGAGTTTTAAATATGTATTGACTGTCAGAAGTGTAGAAGAAATATATATATTGCTTACACGTAGAAAGTATTTCCACCAGCATTCCTAAAAGATTATCACCTTCCAAGTAGTTGGTCTTTATCACAAGAGCTTAAAAAGCAAAAATCTTGAATTCTAACCTCATGATAACCTTGCAATCCTATGTAATAGAAAGCATGATCATAAAATCTATGCAGCCCTGGAATCATTAATGTTGACACATTAATACTGATTTTATATCCACTGAATTCTCATCAACTCAGGGCAAATCTCTACAGTTATCATCTATAGCAGTATAAACGCAAAGTAACTGAACAGACCGCCGGAGGAAACCATTGGAGTTTCATATCCATTTACAACTGTCTGACTGACATGAATCCCAAAAGAAGACAGTAATCAAAAATGAAACTGTTGGAAGAGGGGTTTGGTGTGACA
Source organism: Aptenodytes forsteri (assembly GCF_000699145.1). Lineage (NCBI taxonomy): Eukaryota > Metazoa > Chordata > Aves > Sphenisciformes > Spheniscidae > Aptenodytes > Aptenodytes forsteri. The sequence continues at coordinate 2,727,108 of NW_008795253.1, read as the reverse complement.
GGATGCTGATGATAGCAGGCACAAGCTTAGCCTTATCAATAAAGGAAAGACTGTGGAAGTGGTACGGTTTATTTGCTCACCTGGTTGGAAAAGCAACAGACAGCTTTGCAGCATGCAACTCTTTTCTTTAAGTCTGAAATGGAAGCATCAGCCTTCAAAGCTGAGAAGCACAGAATTATGTTGGTGGGCAAGGACTCTGAAGATCATCTAGTACAACATCCTGCTCCAAGCAGAACTACAGCCAGCACTTGATCAGGTAGGCCAAGGCTTGGTCTAGCCAAACCTCAATATCTCCAGAGATGGAGATCTCATAACTTGTCTGGTACACTTAACAAAATTACATTAAAATAAAAGCAATTATTCTCCAACTATATTCAGCTTGAAAAATTTGCTTCAATTTCAGACTTGGAAGAAAGATTTACATGACTAAAAAAAATCTTTTACAGCTGTACCAAGTGGGTCTAATAGAGACATATCTTTGTTCTACAAAATTAATCTCATTTATTTATTTTTATTATCACAGGTATAACTACAATAATACTATTAATAGATAAATACCCTGAAGTACTAATTCACACTTTGAAGCTAGGAGAATTCGTTTCCAGATTGTTAATTAGTCTTTAGGTTGTTAGTTATAAACAAGGAGTCAAAATCTGTCATCTTTATTATATAGGTAATATTTTATTTATTTGTAATAAAATTGCATTTGGAGTTGCAAGCCTTACAATCTTCTTGTATACAAGTAACTGAAAGCTCTCAGAGAAACTACCTGGTGGTTTTTTTCCATTCAAAGCCTACTGCACTCCATTAATCCACTCGAGCTGATTTCTGAGGCTTTGGTGCAAGTCAGAAATCATCAAAATGACCACCCTCAAAATGAGTTTCAAGGTTTGCTTAAGTTGCTCTACACCTGTGGCCCCATCTTGCCTCCCTGTCCTGCTGCTTTGTTTAGGCTGTAGTGATTCTGGGGTGAACCAGCTCAGCTGATTTGTCCAAATGAAAACATTTTGCTGAGAAGATCAGCTTCCAGTCAGACCAAGAAACTAATACAACTCACCACACAACTGCTGAAGATAATGCCAAGGAAAAAGTAGGCAAGGGTGTCCACTCTCCTTTTAGGAGTAACACAGTTTTAGAAGTCATCTGTGACGCTTATGTCTCTCAAGCCATTTGTGAAAATATTCTGTTAACAATAAGCTTGAAATTGATGTCACCGATAACTTTTTTACGCTAATGGAAATCTGCACAGCTGAAAACAGCTTTCCTGAAGGGAAAGAAATAAGCAATGTCAATAGCCTTCATTTCTTCTTCTTCTTCACATTTTCTTCATTTTGATGGATTTAGAGTGACTGAGTGACTACTTTCTCACTTCCATTTACCCAGTTCTGACATGTATTACCTCAACTGCACACAAAACTCACAAAATCATAGACAGAGGAAATCAGAGGCTCAGGAAACAAGGACTCCAAGATATAATGTGCACACACACATATAACCTGGACTATAGATGAGCTGAAGGGTAGTGTTTTTTTCTTAATTCAGATAATCCGTTTCTTTTATGATTGGCTATAATGCTGATTATGATCTGATTAACGGCCAATTTCATGATGAGCGCATTATTCAAATTCATAGTCATTTGTTTGTAACGTGGGCTATCAGAAAGCTTTGCTCTTAATTACACTGATGCTTTAATTGTATAGTTCTACAATGCTGATTGGAATTGTCAGTTTGTGAATATGATTATTGCACATTAATGCTAAGTGTATAGTAATGTTCTTCTAGTATGATATGAACGAGTTGTGTTCTTGATTCTACTGTATTTAATTATCATTAATATATTCTTTATTAGAAGCAGATGGGCTGTTCAACAGAAGCGTTCTTGTACTGTGTCCCTGCACCTATCACAGCAATCCAGACTATGACAATGGGTTAGAATTGCATTGTTGAGGTTCTGCACATAGTTACTGATTTAAATCCAATGCAATTTAATTGGCTGCAGTGGGGGTATTTTGGATTTGCAGGAATGTTCTAAGAGCTGAACAGCAAACAAGGAATTATCTTATTGATGCACTTGTTGGTATATGTTCAGCAGACTAAATGTTAAACAGTAACTACAGTAAGACCCTCTGCTCCAAACTAACCTTACAGTATCAGCATTTGTCCAGAGCCAATTTCATCTGACCTTACTTTCAAAGCATTTATTTAACCTCTGCATTTAAGTTCATTACCTTCTTATCTGTACTATGCTGAAATGAAAGACTCTGTTCAGATAGCTAATGTGACAATTAGGTGACAGTGCTGATACCAACCACTACAAAAACTTGCTAGCACTGCCCATTGCCAGTGCTACAGTGTAGGCTCCATTTTCCTTTTTAAAAAGTTTGGTAAGTAAGGAAGCCAAACTAACTACTGAAGAGTAGTTAATTTGTTAACAAGTCCCTGGGAGATGTTTCCTTCAAAAAGGAAAGATTAGCCATCATCACTGATTGAAGTCTGTGAGGACTGAGGACTGGCTTTCTCCATCCCATATTTGTATCTGCTATACTTTAACAACAACATGCGACAGCTCTACTTGTGAAACCAACAGAAGTGGTCTCTGAGATGCCACAAGAAATCTGCCCACCAGCGCTGTCAAATCATCTCTACTTAAGATCCTGGTCCAAGGCTCAGAGTACAACGGATGTGACAAAATATCATTAATAATTTAAAGATCAGATAAATCTTGTTAGTGAGAGAGAATAGTTTCCAACTACTCTTCTTCCAAAGACCTTTACTGAGGAAAGTCATGGAGAAAACGTTGGTAACACGTACTGGTTTCTTGACTGGTATTATGGGGTGCTTTCTTCTCTGAAAGCAGTGTTTTTTATCTCTGGGAGCAGTCTTTACCAGCTTTCATCAGCCCCAGATGGCAGGTATCCACATCCCTATGCTAGCACAAATATTTCAGCAGAATGTAATCTTTCCCAAACACATTAAGTTGCTTTTTATAAATAACTGATCAGCTTAGTGTGTGCTTATACTGTTGGATGTAGAAAGCCGTGGGCTAACCCCACCCACACTCCAAATTGGCTGGATGCAAGCCACCTCGTGTCCAAAAGCCATTTAGCTACATTAATGCAGGACTACGCCTGAGCTAATAAGACCTGCTGAGAATCCCTGTATTAGTACAATTATGTTTTCACAGTGTCTTGTTTTTCTTTTAGTCTAAAATATTAGATCACACAGGCTGACGATTTCATTATTTACTTCAGAACCCAAGTAGAGTTTAATATGTATAGAGAGAGTTTATCACAAACACAAGCTTAAATTTTTTTTTTTTTTTTTTAGCCAATATAAATCTTCTCCAAAGTAGTAATAATGGATTTAGCAGCTATGTGGTAAACAGAGAATTAAGGATTTCATTCCACTAGTCTTTTATTTGTCTTTAAGCTGACACACAACATAATTTTGCTGTTCACAATAACAGACCTTAATTGATAGACTTCTTCCTAGTATTTTATTCCAAAGAATTAATGTTTGCATTTAATATCATACTGTCATTACCTTGTTTCCTCCACAGTGAGAAGAGTTGTCTGCTTTCTGCAGGTGCAGAAGACCAGCTAAATACACAACAGCCCCCCCTTATCCTTCCTATCAGCATACACAATGATCACTAGTTATTAGGCATAATTACATGGCTGCATGTATTAAATGTTGTTATATTCCACAACAGCATGTTTTAACAGTTAGGAACTTACATCTCAAAACTCTTATAGGTATTTCAGTCACATTTTGAAAAGCAGCATCTTTTTCCTGGAATGAAATGTGGTTTTAGCACAAGTCAACTTATCTAATGAACAATATGAAAACACAATTAAATAAGTGCAGAAAAAACATGTTTTTCTCTTTTTTTTTCTGTGTGCTACCATCTGGTTCGCTCGTAACCTAGAAACTAGATTTATCAGCTGCTAGCTACCTGAGGGCTTGGGAGGAGTGGAGAGGGGAAAGGAAGGTCAGTACTCAGTATTTGTTTTAACACAGTATGTTATAAATGCACCAGAGAAAGTATTGTAAAGTCATACAGCTGTATATAAAAACACAAATTGAAAAGAGCATAAACAGAATTATTTTTAATTAAGATTACCAAGTCAATATTGATTTTAAGAGGGATTACTAGTCTGAGACCCAAACAGTACAAAACTTTAGATGCAACTTGATTTCTCCATCTAAATAAAATGGAATCCCGTGTTTATTTGCCGATACTGGGAAATTCTGAGTTAAGACTACACTTAAAAGAAAATAAAGTATTTGAAAATGTGTAAGCACCTGGACAAGACATCCTAAAAACTAAAACTAAGAAAACTGAGCCAAAGAACTAAGAGGGTATTTGTCTATTAATTATCCCAGAATTTCAACCAGCACTTACAAACAGTAAATGCAGTTAAAGATACACACTACTCTCATAATGCAACGTTAACTTACTCCCAGCAGCTGGCACTAGCCATTGATTTCCCAACATGGCGGTGTAACAAGAAACATTAAGAACTTTAGCTTCATTTACTCCATTGACTGCAAAGTAAATCTACTGAGTAGTGGAGGGATTAGATAGAGTATATTATCAGGAGAATCCAGTCAAGATGAACACAAATGAAGATGGATATAAAAAACTTTGGATACCAGATATTCTTCATTTTGGCAATGAAAAGTAATGTTTTGGAGTCACTGTTATATTACTGTGTGACTGAAGTGTGTAGCTGTGATTTCTAAAACCTACTAAAAGGCAATATGTTGACTGTTTTTCAGGATGACTCTTCAGGGCAGGGAAGATGTGGTAACAGAGTATCGTTTTTTAAAAACTGTTCTGGTTTTTTGTCATCTTTCCAGTACTTCAGTATTTTAAACTTGTGCTGGGTTTATCTCAAGACCAGAAATATCCTGAATGAGAAAAGAATTGATTCAGGTCAATCAGTGGCATCAGTATGCGAGGAAAAGTATCAGAGGGAAATGAGCAATAACAGAGACTAAATTCATATTGGTACCTTAGTCAAGCCAATTTGATTTCAAAAATCACTAGCCAAAAACTTTTTCCTGCTCAAGGACAACACATTCATTAAGTTAACCTTAAACATTTGAGAAAGAGAGGAAAGGTTCTCTGTGGAATTAGAATCAAGTTTAAACAAAGAAATCTGCCTTAATCTAACAAGGCAGCATCTCTCCAGGAAATTAAGTGACAATGTTGTTGCAATGTAAAGTCACAAAATAATTAAAATTGTGGGGGGTGGAACCCTGCAGGCCTTGCAACAAGGAATATTGCCATCTTTCTGTAGTTTCACTGCCAACGCTGGGGGTGATCAAGGGATCAAGTCTGCAGAAAAGGTCAGAGGATTAACAGGTGTTTAAGGGAGTATAACAGAACTAAAGCGGCAGCTTCCATGGCAACAGCCAGGGGGAGGAAAAAATTAAAAAAGCAAAGTACATTATCTAGTAAAGAAATATGGCTCTAACTCACTCTCACAGGTAAGAAGTAGCTCTGGGATGTGGGGATGTACAGGTTGCCTAAGCAACCCAGGAATGACCAATAACAACTTTTTCGGATAAAGGAGGGAAACTAAAATAATGATTCTGTCCATGCGCTTTGCCTTTTCTCAAATTTTAGTGGCAAGGAGGAAGTGTTCTTTCTGGTAGAGCTGAAGGTTCTCCCTTGGTTTTAATCACTGTGTCCCAGGCCATAAATCTCTGTTGAGTGAGAGAGTGAGAGAGCAGTAAGACTAATGTCAAACTGCAGTACAGCACAACCTCTACAACCATCTTCTAATCACATTGGGGTTTATTATACTACATAGTATTTGGGGATATGAGGGTAAAATAGCCCAACTAGAATTCCCTGACCGCATTCTCAAAAATCCAGCTTATTACAGTAAGTACTACCAAGAGACTTTTCAGAACAAGATGGGTGAAACTATAGAAAAGGCAACCACTGAAAATGAAGACCTTGAACATCATTTCTGTTTAATGTAATGAGATATCTTTGCATGCTCTTACACTCTAACATTTCATTTTAAACTATTTCCGAATATAACGATGTGCATTTAAAATTAAAAATAATCTCTCTTGCATGTATAAATTAGCTATTGATTGAAAACACATTTTTCCCTTTCTTTTTTCTGTTCTTTAATCTCCCTAGCCTTGGAACAGATTGTACAGAGTTCAGATAAGATTATGTTACAATGCAACTGTAAACTGACACCTTAAAAAATGGGAACACTGCCAAGTTATTCACAATTGATATAACCAAGAGTTCACCAAATGTTTTCCTTGAAATTGAGAAAAGTATTGAATTACATGCCAGTTTTATTATCTATAAATATTTATGCGAGATAACTGTTCAGTTTTATATTTCAGTAAGGAAAAATTGCAAAGGGCCAACTGCTGAAAATGTACAAAATCTCTCAGAATATAGAGCAAAGTGGGCTGTAGAAGAGTTTGTAGGCCTTAAAACTGTAGTGAGTTCCCTAAATAGAGAGGAGTCACCTATTTTAAAGTGAATACTAAGGCAAGTTAAAAGTAGAATCAAACCCTGAAAAGTAATCTATATTCAATTCCTTAATATGTATTTATCTGGTTTTATAGATGTACAGAAATACAAGAAGAACTTTTATGCCTTGTATCTGCTCATTTAAGTTATTTCAATACAATTATATTTAGTAGTTGGCATTAGCTATTCATTTAAACTTCATTTAAACTTGGGATAAAGATGTTAAAATACCAGAATTCTGCTCCCAAGTATGTTACGGACTAGCTGCTAAAGGCAAAGAAATCTTTTGGTTGGCATTATAGATAATTTGTCTCAAATGCATTTTAATTTCTTATGGTTTTGCTTTCAAAAAATCTATGAATTTTCAGTATGAATGCTCAAGAAAAGTGAATTTTCATTAGATGCATTCAAAAACATGTGTAAGATAAAAGTACTGTTCTTTTCCTACAAACATATTCAGCATAAACTGGATTATAAGGTTTACATCTATCTTACCAGAAATCTAAGGAAATAACTTGTGACTGTCATGACCAGCCCCGTAACAAAGAAACGGAGCTCAAATTTCAAGCAGTAAGCCAAACTTATTTGAACTGTGAGAGTGAATTATTAAAAAAAGATAAAAATAGAAAAAGAACACATTTATAAATACCAACTGTTCACACATTTTTCAAAATGGGAGAGTAAAATCCTATGTGTAACTCTGTACTTGTTCACCTCAGAAATTTGTCTCCTGGAATGTTCTAAAGCTATAAAATTTCTACTAAAATAAGTTCTCACCCTAAACATAAAGACATCCATAAATATATAAATGAAAGCATCCTAAATGTGGGTTCAGTTGTGTCATCAAATATTTTGCAAATTCCAAAATGTAGTAATTTGGAATTCATCTTCATGTCTTCATTTTTTAATTACAAAAATACTTAAGCCGATTTCAGAGAGAGCTGTGAAGCATCTTTCATTTGCTTTTGGGCCTCCATTGCCAGCCAAGACATCATTGTTCAAGGGAAACATATCTCAGTCATTATCAACAGCTTATGTTACAGCTAAGTCATTGGAAAAGCTGATATGTAACTTATTTCAGTTACCTAATCTAATCAACGAAATACTAATAAAGAACCTTATTATTTATAGAAAACAGCAACAAAGCTGGGAAAACTCCTAAATATATTGTCATATCAGAATTTTAACTTCTTTGGATTCCCAATAATTTTAACTGCTCAGACTTAAAATTACAAAACGAACACCCTGCACATAATGTGAAAGTATTAGGACACTGATCAGCTAAGAACTGCAAATTTCATGTGCAACAAGAAGATTTTTGCTAGCTAAAGTAGAAGACATTCAGTTAAGCTTTTCAGATATCAAATCACACTAAAGCTTTTAATCAAAAATATACATGATGATATTTATAAGAGTTCTAAATAATTTCACACCTGGACAAAAATCTAGGCCTTCTGTATTTTCTCTAATTTCTGTGTTTTTCCCACTTCTATTCTTTCATATCTTTCTCTCTTTTTTTCTTTCACTGTTAGTCTGAGTGAATGATTCATGGCAAATAATTGACATGAGCTATTCATACTTTTGCTGCATGCTGGTATCCACCAGCAGATTGTAATTTATTTGTCATTTTAAGCTAGCCAAGTTTTTGCAAGTTGTTGGGGTTTTGTTTTTCAGGGTTTTTTTCTGTACAAGTAGATCACGAAAGTGTGAGTATTGGACACTTAACATTTCAAAATTCAAACTGTGTTTCTTAGTTGCTATGCCCCAAAAAAAGAAAGAAAAAGGCTGTTGTTTCTATTGGATCTTAAAAGTATAATCATACAGTGGCTTGAAGAAGTCAAACTTTTTGGGAAAGGAATTTTTTAGAGAAAGATTGCAAAAAAGTAGGATATAGGGAACACTACAAAAAAATTAACCATTATCTTTCCAGGCTACATTGACATTTCCCAGGTAACTCAATCGCAATAAATATGAGTGGAAGAGATTGCAGAGTGTCATCTATCTACTTCAGGTTTTTTAGGCTTTGGGTTGCAAATGGTTGATGACCTATGGATTTCTTTTAAAATGGATTGTGAAAAGCAAAATAACAAAAGCAAGTCAGCTGTTATTATGCTTAGAATTGCTATGCAGGGATGGGAAAAAGTCAAAAACCACATACAAACCCTCTACAAGCAATTCCACCATTCCTTCTAGACAAACTTGTCCAGAAAAATAGATGAATGTATACATATATAAAAATAGCTATATAAACACATGTAAAATACATATAAAAAAGAAAAATAATTTTAAACATGAATCCTAACCTAAAGGATCTCATAGTTCAATTTAAACCCATTATTTGTTGCCTGCCCGTGGTGGCTGACCCAAAACCAGAAAGCCCTAAGTCGAGCCGCAGACCTCGCCTTCCCATGGAGCTGCTCCGTGAATGCCAGTTCCATTTAGCAGCTGTAGGGTCAGGGGGAAATGTGTGGTTTTGGAAACACAGTATGTCAGTGTTTCCAAAACATTTTCCTGGAAATTTTTTTCTGAAGAAATTTTTCTTAAAAAAATGGATTTGTTCCAATTTGAAACTAAGCCAAATTAAAAAGAAAAAAAAAATCTGTGAACTATAAAGCCTGCTATTCAGCCAGCCCTATTACTGTGGCATACTGTTTTTTTCTGAACATTCTGGTGCCACCATGGTCTGATTCCTATTCTTCCTTTCTCTTGACTCTTCCTATTTCATTCAAAAAGACTTTTTCCCCCTGTTACTACTCTTGAAGTTTCATATTAGGCATCTTTCTATTCTCTTAACCACTCGCTGCTGCCCTTGTTGTTCTTTGGTTTCCTGCATTTTGTAAACTAACCTCAACCTCACTGGGGAGAAAAGCAGAAGACTGCAAGATCATTAGTGAGGATTGCTTTGTTTTTATCTGTGTCTTCCTTTACCCGTCTGGAGAAAAGCAGCCCCCCTTTGCTGAAGTGTCACATAAGCCCTTACTCGCTTATCATAAAGTTTATTATTATTACACAGGATTTCGTGCTCTCAACTTTTCACCAGGGTTTTTTGGAATCCCTGTACTCCATGAGGAAATATTCATTCCCAATGACAATAATGAGAAGTGGTGGATATTTTGGATATGACAATATATCTGACTTCAGAATCCTCGATAAACCTTCCCAAACTTTGCAAATCCTGCAATAAAATCATGATAATTGCTAATACTGTTATTTTCCCATCTGCTGAAAGTCACCTTTCCTGAAACAATTATACTGATAATTAAGTCCAAGCTTTTACCCTGAACTGAAATCACCAGAGCAATGCTATAGTCTGAGATGGGTGCACATAGTGCAACTATGACAAACTTAAATAGGATAGGGCAAAGAGATGTTTCTGTCTAAGGAGACAGCCAAGAAGACAGATCGTCAAATTATTGAGCCTCACTGTCATCTGAATTCACATAAAGCAGGAATTTTTTTTTTCTATTTCAAGTATATTACAGGAGCGTTTTTTAGTGACAGGTAGGCACATAAGTTCCTTCTGTTGCTTTCAAAACTCCAGCCCACTTTTCTCTCTCTATCTCAAGCAAAAGGCTGCAGAATACAGAGTGGAGAGCATCTGAAAATAACAATCTTGGGAGCAGACAACAATGGGCACTGTTTTACATGATACATGCCCTTAGACTGATGAATTTTAGCTTGTGGACAGACAAGGACATTCCAATGTGAAATTACTAGTTCAAAATGACAGTACACGTGATTCAGGACAGTATTTTAGATATTTTTTTACACTTCATAATGCAGTCAACTAAAAATCATCGGTTAACTTTCAGCTAAAAATCACTTTGACTGCAACACTAGAAATCTGCAACAGATGTTAAGTTTCTGCCCATGTAAGTGTCTTGTTTTGCTGGCTGCAATTCCTGTAGTTGGATGGCTCTCTTTCAACGCCATTCATACCTTCCAGCAGGTCATACTTTGTGAAGCCTCTAACAACTCATTAAAGTTTTATTTCAGACCTCTAATAGCTCAATCAATAATTTAGGGAGAAAAGAAAACATTTTCTGGGAAAGCATTAGCATAAGATTCACTGAAGCTGTATCACTCCTTCTGGCCTTATTTAATTTCAGCAAGATGAACGAAGAGAAAACACAGTATAGCTCGATGCCATACCATTTGTGTTGCAGTGTCAGTTTTGTATCTTCTAAATAGCTTTTCTGCTAAAGCAATAATCAATTAGTACTAAAGCACATCTGTAGCAAAACAAGATGTTCTCCTTGGAATTGGATCAAAATTACATTTTGCAAATGTTATCTCATTTCTGTACCACTTTCATTTGAATACTACAATTAAAGAACTTACAAACTTCAATTCCAAATTCCACTGGATCAGTGATATGGAGTTAGAAAAATTTTGAAATAGTAATCTCCAGAGGGAATCTTGAACTTCCAAACTTGCTTACTTTAACTCATATATCATCAATATCTCTGGGTTAAAGAAACCTTTGTATTGATGTCTGATTGCCAGGAAATTATTTGGATTATTTTTTTTTTCCTGAGGGCAAAACCTATTTAAGCATTTAGAAGTGCATCTGATTGTGGACAATAGGAAAAAAAAAAACAAACAGTTAAATGAACTGTAAAACAAGCACAGGATAAAAAATTGGATAAGCAATGGGCCCAGGTACAGTTATTAGCTGGGAAAAAGATCACACAAAAGCTGTCTGAAATGGCCTCTAACTATGTTACTATAATATAGAAGTCTAAAATTGATAACCATAACAGAAATCTATAAGCAGCTGGTTAAAATACTAAATAAGTATAATGATTTCGTATAAAAGAAACGGATGAGATTATAGACTGGTGAACACTTGCTTGAAAAAAAGGGCAAAGAGGAGTCATACGTTCAGTGAAGTCTCTGCCTAGCCCCAGTTTTAGATTCAGGCACTGCATCCATACATGGAAACACACGGACTCCAAAATGTTTCACTCTGGTTTGCATGGCATTAGCTCAGCCAAGGGGAGAGGCATCTAAACACCATCTTTCAATCTTCAAAAAGTGGGAGAGATCCCCTAACCCCAATGCACTCCTCTACAGCTGAGGGAGAAAATCTCTGGTCTTCTTTCCCATTGTACCAGTAATAATAAAGAGGAAATTACCTTGATAAGAAAATGAATAGCCATACTTAAAGAAGTCTAGAGAGCCAGTCAGGAGTCCCCCACTCCTGCCTGTGGAGCAGAGTCATTTCAGACCTGATTATGCCTGGCAGCAGTCTGCCGTGTGATTTGGACAGAGCATTAGAAGTTAAGACAGTGAGCGCATCTGCTTGTAGTGTATTGAACAGGCTGGCCTTGCAGAATCTGTAATTGGCAAAAGGGAGGACCTCAAGGAAAAGCCTCTGTTGTAAAACTAATTTTCTGATCTTGAATGCCTCGTATGTCCAAGGATTCTAGCTGCCCATGAAAGTTATCTACCATACGTTTTGGTACATGGGAGGAATAAGTTCATACTGTACTCTGAGTTGTATAAACAACTGAAGTTTTTTGTGTTTGGGGTTTTTTAAAAGCATACTCCAAAACGTCTTTCTTCTCCAGCTTTGCTTCCAAGTTTCTTGTTTCCTGGATCTATTTTTCCTCTGGGCAAAGGAACCAGACTATTGGCCCTAGCGATTCCTTAGATCACCATGTAATTTGGAATGCACAACATCCTACTGAGGGTTATACAGAAGATATTAATTACATAGGTCTTACACTGATTTCTCTGACACTTTTTCTTTTTTTTTTTTTTTTAACAAACTGAAGAGTTCTGCCATCATTTATGATTATTTGGCATTGTTGCTGGAAAGAAATGGGATGTTGGCAGATCCTATATTTAAATAGACTTTTCCAGCACAATGACACTTGAAATCCTGATTTTCTCAAGAGAATAATCAATTCTCTGTTAAAGCATTTTCCATGTGAATAAAGATCCTCAGAGTTTATCATTCGTATGTCGCCATCATTTTGAATTTTAATGCAACGCAACAGTAAAGAAACCGAAGTGAATTAAGACAAGTACAGTATTCACAGCAGATTTTGCATGTATATATTAAGAAATTCCAAAAAAATGAAGTGTATCAACTTTATGTACATCATCAATGTACTGAGGCTCATTTCAATAATAACATTGCAAGGAACAGTATTTAAATTCCATGTAAAAAGCTGGACTTTGTTAACGCAAATGCAGCCAGCTTTTCATCCAAGAATTTCATCAAAATGTGCTTCTTTCAAAACTCTTGCTCACTTTGGAAAATGTATAGAAAGCTTCTGAATACTTCTTCCCATTGAAAAAGTAATTTCTGTTTCCTTACAGTTCCTGAAGCATAGTCTGACTTTGCACTTCTGTAAGTGTCTTTGATACGAAGATGATCAGAAAGCAACCAGAAGCAAGGTGTTTAACCTGTCTTACCACAGATGCCTGGCTGAGATAACACAAAAATAAAGTACACAGCTCTAAAGCACACATTCTGTAACTTGATAGATTTGCTCTTAGTTTCTTTCTTTAAATAAGAAACAAAAAAAGACGTTTAAGGTTTTAAACAGAGAGTCTGCATGAAATTTCCCAGCTTTCATTTGGAAAAGAACTAAGTCATGAATACTCAGTAGTTTCTGCTTCAGTAGCAGTTAATTATACGTACATCTCTACTGAGGCATACCAAGTGTGGAGCAATATTCTATGGATATTTTTGGCCCTTGACCTCAGCAATTTAGTGAATGTCCAGACCTTGCTGAAAAATTTCTAAGTAGGGATCCTAACTTGATTGTTGTTATAAATAAACCAGGTATTTCTTTGGCACAAGCAGTGTAAACCAATCCATTTACCCTTAAACTATACAAACAGTATTGTTTCATATATGCAAAATAAAAAATACCAACAGTAAGATTGGTAGGAATTAATGTAAAAGCCAATTTTCTTATTCATAGTCTTTAGGCTTTTCTTTTATCATAACCTGTGTACCTGAAAAACACTGTTTCTCTTCTATCTAAGGACAAATGATAATGCTTTCTGCTGGTTGGTCCTTGACTTCCAGGTATATCTCATTTTGGCAGAAGATAGAGGTCATCAAAACCCCGCACACCACAACTGTCAGCCATGGAAATCTTTCCAGCTTTACCATGACGGCCCAGGTTTTGGATGATGGTTTCTTCTGGTTCAGCTCTTAGTAAACAAAAAGCCATTCTATCCACCTGTGGGACCTGAGCATGTACAGCAGCTTCTCAGAGGTCTCTGACTGAAGGCACTATGAAATCCTTTTGCTCAGCAGCATTAACTTACATAGCAAACAAGACTTGAACTTTTGCCAGAAAACTTAAAAGATTAATGTTGGGTGTGTGCTTAAAGCTCAGTAGGCACTCCTGATAATTCCATGTGTGAACACTTCTATTCTGGAACTATCCCTTCATTCTAGTTAGTTAAAGTCACTGCAAGATATTTTATTATGTCCATTTTTACATTCCCGTGAAATACAGTTATAAAATTTCACTTGTGACAGTCCCATGAGGTGACTGGCTACAGAAAGAGGTATAAATTGGAGATTTTTTTTCAATTACTGCAGTCAAATTCCAAGGACATAATGCACAATAGGTACTATACAGTGGTCCTCTCACAAGAAAACACTTTAATTATAGGTTGTTGGCAGAGATCCAAAGGAAAGCTGGCTATCATTACTGGCTGAAGGTTTTCATCTAGTTAAATTCAGAAAAAGCAATGCAAAGCGGACAAAGCAAAGTAATTACCATTATCAGGAGGAAATACAACAATACTAGAGCTGGTCTTTGCTCTCCACAAGAGATGTGCTCTTTTGTTAAGACAACGGTCTTGACCTCTGTGTATTCACACAGCTAGGCTAGAGCATGTGTGAATATTTAGTAACCTTTTCTTTCTTGACAAACAATGCTTAGCAGGGCAAACATCATATGTTTGATGTCTCTCATTAAGCATAAATTCGAAGAAAAAGCACCTGCTCTTTAGCACATATACAATACCTCTGTGAGTATTACCTATATACACTTAAGTATCTCATCTGCACGATATTGATAAGGGGACCTTATCTGTTGTTCCATAATGAAGCAGTTACTTAAGCTGCTATTATATAAAATAAAGGGTGAGCGCCTCTAACCAAGACTCCACTATTATTGTGAAATAATAACAACATGCATGCACAAACTCACACAAACAAGCTTATTAGAACGAATATTAGGAAAAAAAAAATCCCTAGGAAATTTTCATTTCATGCAGGTGAAATGTTTCGCTCCCTTACCCAAAGAACAGATCACATTTAATCTCCTGTCCCCTATGATACTAACTGGTGAGAAAAGAGCTAATTTCCTGAAAGCTTTGTTGCCATTTAGTAAGTGTGCCTTCAGAGCTACAGGGAGATGTTTTGCTGCCCGTGGAAGGACAACATCCCACACACAGTCATTTCACCATCTTTATATACATATCTCAGTTGCCTTTAAAGGCACGTCTCAGAACATCATCCTACAGCTGGTGACTACCGCACTCCCAGCATGGTCCCACTTGAAATGCCCAGGCTGAGAATGGCCTGTACTGGTGCACAGACAGTCCCTCTCCTTGAAATAACACAATCCTGACCAGGTGCAAAATGCCACAAAATTCCCATTGGTAGCAAGCATGGTGTACAAAGAAAGGGCCTTCTCCCAGCACTGGGTGGTTCAGACTCATTTGCGATTCTCTTTTGCCTGGCCCTTGCAAAGACCATGGAATCACGCTGGTATGTTTTGCTTTCTGAAATAGCTGATGCATTACACTTAAATTCAGGACAGAAGAAATGTTTTTGCTAATATGGAAAACGTTGTGTTTTATCCCTAATACTTCCAAATTATGTATTTCATTCAACATATAATCTGGGAGAGACTTTTCTCAGACTAATTTGTTTTGGCACAGAAGAAAATGAAAATATTCTGGGGCAAGTGCATTGCAAAATGCTTCCAACACCTCTCAAATTTAGCTTTTCACATTACTGAACTACTGACCTCAGCCACCGTTAATTACAATTGCAAATTTTCCGGTATTGTTTTATAACCTGATAAGGAAACATGTTTCCTGTCTTTCTGGGAAGAGGCGAAGCAATTCAGTACAAGGACCACAATACTGGCCAACCATTCCTGACAAGAGACTGAACTTCTTCAGCATCTTTCATTTGAAAAACAAAAACTGTAAGCTTTATTTCATGAAAATTTGGTGAGCTTTTCTTGCCTGAAAATTGTGCATTGCTTTATGGCTATATTATTTCTTTTGTTGGTTATGTAAGTTAAGATTTTTTTGGAAACTGATTTTTTTGGGAAACTGATTTTCTGATTATTAAATAGGAGACTGATAGTTACTTGAAACATTGTGTTTCATTCCCCTTTTTATAAGAATTTTGGAATGCTTTAGTAGAATACAAAAACAGACATGTTTTCATTCTCTTTCAGAATGACGGACTTTGGTGAATTCTTAGCATCACCAGGCATCTTTCTTAATTATTTTTCAAGGAGAGTTGAATCATTCTTTTCTGTGAATTCATGAATTATGTATTGTATCGGATACTATGCTCAGTCATGTGATTATTAATATCTCTCTCTCTCACACACAGTTCTTAATCATTCAAAGTTGTCTTTTTTCCTAGGCAGCTGAATAATTTCTTCTATTCCATCTGAAGGTTTTGATCTTCCCTTCAGTAGTTTGAATTGTTCAATACTCCCTTGGGCCTGAAGACGGAGGTAGCCATCCAGCCAGTTGCTCAGCACCTCTTGGGACTACTGAGGTCCCTTAGGCTACTGAGGTCTCTTGTCCCAACTCTCATTGATGCCAGTTGTCAGGGAAGTGCTGAGTGCTCCCCAGCAAGTGCACAGCAATTTGCAGGATTGGGCCCCAATATCCAGAGGTCTGGGCGAAGACGGAGGTAGCCATCCAGCCAGTTGCTCAGCACCTCTTGGGACTACTGAGGTCCCTTAGGCTACTGAGGTCTCTTGTCCCAACTCTCATTGATGCCAGTTGTCAGGGAAGTGCTGAGTGCTCCCCAGCAAGTGCACAGCAATTTGCAGGATTGGGCCCCAATATCCAGAGGTCTGGGCACTTATAGAATCATAGAATCACTGAGGTTGGAAAAGACCTCTAAGATCATCGAGTCCAACCGTCGAC
>NW_008795253.1:2697608-2709220 GCF_000699145.1 Aptenodytes forsteri | reverse complement strand
CCTCCGCCAGCTCCCTCAGCACTCTCGGGTGGATCCCATCCGGCCCCATAGACTTGTGAGCATCCAGGTGGCGTAGCAGGTCGTTGACTGCTTCCTCTTGGATTATGGGGGGTTCATCCTGCTCGCCGTCCCTGTCTTCCAGCTCGGGGGGCCGAGTACCCTGAGGATAACTGGTCTGCCTGTTAAAGACTGAGGCAAAGAAGGCATTGAGTACCTCAGCCTTTTCCTCATCCTCAGTGACAATGTCCCCCCCCGCATCCAATAAAGGATGGAGATTCTCCTTGGCCCTCTTCTTGTCATTAATATATGTAAAAACTTTTTTTGTTGTCTTTAATGACTTGTGTTACATCTCTTTGACTAAGATACCAGAGATGTCCCTCCTGGGTGTCATAGTCCTTTGCAGCAGTAAGTGCTGTATAAAGAGCAACCAGAGCTAATCACCACTCTTGAAACCCACCCTCTTTTTTGGCTGTCAGCTGGGGTGACACGGGGAAGCAGAAGTTCCCTTTGCTGTTTGCACGTGTTCGGCAGTAAGACAAAACCTCCTTTTCCCCAAGGCCCTTGGGACGCCTGGGGCGATGCCACAGCAAGCTGCAGCGGAGGCAGAGCCTCCCCGTCCTCCTCCAGTAGCAGCCACAGGAGCAGAAATACATTGCTTCTGATCCTCCTCACTCTCACCTTGCCCACACACCATCCAGGCATTTTTTCCATCTAGCTCCATGCCAAGTTACGACTACGAACTTCATTTATCTCCACGTGTTACTGAAATCTTTGTACTGCTACTGATTCAACAGGCTTTGCGGCATATTCCAAAGATGCTAACAAATAAGAAGTATCATGTCTTTTTAAGAAATTGTGTCTAATGCAGTAATATCTAAATGAGTATATCATCGCCTTTATTACAATTGAATACTTCAGATAAGAAACAGGGTATCAAAGGAAAAAAATTATTTCTTTGCTCTTTGTGTCTCACAATAGCAGCAATGGACCATTTTTCTGTGATTTTTTTTCAGGAGCAGGACCTCATTGAAAAAATTGATCACTTCTCCATATTTTGAGGTCCAATTTAAAGCCCAGAGTACTAGCATATTTTGCTTACTGGGAATATACCCCTGCAGATATAAATTATATTTATATTAAGGAATATAAAGGAAAATTTCAGGCAATTTCAGAGAAACTTCATGTAACTAGGAAAATAAAAATCAGTATGGCAATGGAATTCATTGCTGATTACTAGAGCTGAGTACGTGACAGCTCTGGGTTTTTTTCCCATATTTAAAGATTTTTAAAGTCTTGCTTTCTTGCAAAGACAGACCATAGTCAAAAAAACATTTTCTGGAAAAATTATATTTTTCACATTTATTGAAAAATCATCCATAGATGCAATCTGTTTATTTTATATCAGAATTTTACACCCCCACATCATTCACAACTTCAAGATTTGAATGTAGGTGTCTCACATGACTAATTTGCTAATCCTCATGCATGGCAGTGAGTCTCAGACTCCTATTCTTGTTTGACTTCAGCAAAATGATGTATTGTGACAAACTGAAAATACGTCAACTAGCTCTGTTAATCAGTGCAATGTAGGACAAAGTGAAAGGAACATTTTAATTTATTTATACATTTTGCTGGGTTTTAAATGAACTGCAGACAAACATGGAAAACGAAAATTAAAATGGGGCCCTTGTACAGAGCACTCTGCATAGCGGGAAGAGGGGTGAGCTGAACCACATCACTTCCAGAGAAGGAAGATTATGTCCTTCTGCAAAGAGAAATTCCAAAGGCATTGCTATACATCCTTAACCCACAGCTCTCTTGTGCCAAACACAACCTTAATAAACTAACTGATCAAGCAAGAGCATATAGCTGGATCATTTACTACATGAATTTTGTCCCTGTAACAGCAGCAAGATGTGTGGATACTGAAATATATATAAATTTCATACTGATACTGACATGTTTTCCCAAACTCTTGAACCCAAAATCTGTGCCAGGAACCACAGGACATTTCTAAAAATATACAACAGTGAGTAACATTTGGGGACTCGATTTCTGCATGGAGAATAAATCTTTCTTCCTAAAAAATAGTAACTGGTGTGGATGCTGTTACACTCTAGCAGGAATGACCAGTACAAGATACCAGTGAAATAATGGCTTACCATGACAACAGTGTGTCCTGATCTAGCCTCTGGCCTCTCTGGGTTGCTTCAGTGTCTGACAGCTGTTCTGCAGAAAGCCTCATGCTAAATCTCTGCAAAAGTTAAAGAATCCCAATGTTATTCAGGCTCCATTTGAAGCAGCATTGGTGGACCGAGGAACTCTGTATTTTAGCATTCCAGTCCAGCTGGACTGCAGGAATGAAATATTGACTTAGCCAGCAAATAGGCCATTACAGGGAGCGCCCCAGGCTCTTGCCTGACCAGAATGGGTTTCGATAGCTACAGCTCTGCCTCTCATTTTGTTTCTGCCCATTGCTTGATCAAGGGCCTTTATAGCTAAGTCTCTGTCTATGTTATCAGTTTATGAAGTGGGCCAGTTAGTTAGGAAATTCATTACAGGCAGTGCTATTAAGTGGTTTACCTCTGCTGAGTTTCTGCATTTCTGTTTAGTGTGCTTCCATTTATTCCACTAAATGTACTCTACAGAACTGTGTGCGATGGTCACGTGGTAAAAATACAGCATGCCATTTATAAAAACAAGATTTCATTAAACAGTGATAAATATAAATCTTTTTTGGGGAAAGGAACTCTTCATGGTATAGTGCAAGCATGGTATTCAAAGCATCCCTGCACTCAAAAGAAGAATTACTTGGAGTAAGGCTAATGGGGAAAAAAGGTCAAATCACCCCAGAACTGAGCAGAGTTCACTTGGAAGAAGGTTGGTTTTCCAGACTTACACCTTGCCAGCCTCCATTCAATCTCACTTACATTTCAATAGCACTGAACTGGGATGGCTGGCTAAGGTTTGATGCAATAAACATGTTTCGCTCCTATATGAACACAGTATTTTCATGAACTGATATAATGCAGGTCACTGATTATTCAAATAACTTCAAGGAGTTTTGCATATCTCCTCTTTAAAGAGAAGTGCTGTAATTTTAGAGATATTTTCCTCTTAATGGAGGCAAACCACTTGTTAATATCATGTATGGCATCATCTGCAAATAGCATATTGCTGAACTAAAAGGCTTTAATGTGTTAGACCAGTGTCCAAAGAATCAGTCTCCATGGCAACTCTGTATTAAGTTTCCCTGCTACAACAATTGTGAAGACTATTCAATCACAACTCATTTGAGCTGAATTCTTCTATATTTCTAAATGGCGCTCATAAATATTTCCACTTCCGACATTTTGTCTTAGTTTTAGGAGAAAAGAAAAACATGTAAAAATGAAAGGCCGAACGAAAGGCTGACTTTGGAAAGGTCAATTTGTGTCCATTGTACATCCCTGGTCTAAATAAAAAAAAAAATTAAAAAGTGTAAGTAAGTAAGTTAAAATGTTAGATACAGCACCTACCCACAGAGCCCAGGCAGACTCCATCAGCTATCGCTATGAAGATTTTATCAGATCAGTTATTCATCTCTGAACTGTCATCACTTATCTGGGGGGCAGATTCTTCTTAAAGAGCAAAAATACTTTTTCTCTTATCACTGAGTGTCCATACCCACCTGTGTATAGCAGCTTTCTTATCATATACAAGCAGAGCCATCTCTCAGGTTGCTCAGTGCCTAGCAGAGGTCAGCAGCTGGACCAGTAAAGGGAATATCTGCAAAGTGGAAAACACCTGGTTCCAACTACCTTCTGCACAATGCCCCTTTCTATTAGGGACTTCTCCTAAAAGCTTTTCAAGTCCGTTTGTAAGTGAATGTCCAAACACACTGCTCTTTCCTGCTTGTGGGCTCACTAGAGCTCTTTGCTGGTCAGTTTTAGAAGCAGTTTGTCTGGTGTGAATACCCACATATTTGATTCCTGTGCTGGATTACTTCAACACATAAGCAGGGAAAGAAACTGTGCGTTCCTGAGAAGCCTCCATCTGATACAAGTGCAGCTGCCCACCAGCTGAGGCCACCATAAGCATATGACAGCATGGCTCCAATCTCTGCACTGACTCCCTATTAAAAATGGGCAAATGCATGGTGCATTCCAGCTAATTGGACTCTGTCGTGGGACTGACCTTTATGATCCCTGAGATCACCTCTCTGTCTGTGACTACTGCTTTCTGTAGCTGCTCCTTCCCACTGGAACCACAAGACAATCATTGACAAACACAAACCTGCCATGATGAGGACAAGCCTTTACAGAATACTAGGTAAGATTTTGGAAATAATTTCTGAATAAAATGACAGTAGTCACAGGACCTCAATGCTTTCAGAAATGACATTGCCTTCCACATTTCCCAAAATCAGTTACTTGAAACTTAAAAAAATGACTGACGGTTGCCTGTAGAAAAAGCAATATATAGAGGAAGAAAAAATTACTCCCGAATATTACCTGAGTGGCTCAAACATACAGAAGTAAGCCTTGTAAGAGAGCCTACACAGTCAGTAATACAGGTGTATATTATAACCTCCTGCAAAACTCCTGTTGTGATTTCAGTCATCCCTGTTTCTGAATGTCAGGCTCATATGAGCCCAAAGCTTCAGAGCAACAGCTGAAGTGGGACTTCCAAGTTTTACTTATTTTCCATATTACTAAAAATACTAAGACAACAGACTTTTACTCTTTGTGGAATAGAGCCCCCACCCCTTCTTATACAGGTGCACACTGCCTGTAACAATGATATATTAATTATTTAAAAGGGTCTAGACCTGCTACACAGCACTAATAATTAACACAAATATTGATGAAATTGAAGGTTACTGTAGTAGATTTAGTGCTGATGTTAAAACCATATATTCACCTAAATTCATTTAAAACAAGAATCAGGTTAGAGTGAAAGATCTGGGAGTTTAAAATCTATTCCAAGTTTTAGTGCTTTGCTTATGAAACATACAGGCAGGAAAATGGTTTGTGGTTTCAGGTTTCCATTAAAATACGTAGCACATATCCATTTGTGCTTATTAAAAAACCCACACACTTTAATCTGACCATCTCTAAAAGATATAGGTGGGATGTTTTTAGTTTCAAGACCACTTCTAATTATTTTAATGAATTGATACTACGAAGCAGCAACAACAATAACATCCTGAAACCACATCAAGCATCACATGAAATTAAAATTTGAGCTTGAGTCATTCTGCTTGTCATTACTGATCTTACCAGTCATTATATGTATTTCTCCTTAATCCTTCTTTCCTCTAATATCTTAAGGTTTGACTGCAATATGGGGGCAAAGTCATTTAAAAACATGAGACACCAAATGAATGTCTACAGGTAAAATGTCTTATAGCAATGAAGTGTCCATTTATTTTAAAAGCAGCAAGGTTTAATGGAACATTACTGAAGCTTTTAATCTTTCCTCAAGATATTTCAGGCCTTTTCTCCTGGGAGCCTTGTCTGCAGGGATCCCAGAGCTAAACTGCAGTCAAGCTGCTATTTCAGAAAGGGTTGAGGTAGTTCATGCTTAAATTAAATTGCAGAACCCTCACAGCAGGAACCTACAGTTACAAAAAAAAAAAATAATCTTTACATAAAAGCCTTTGTCTTTAATCTCCTTCAGTTGAAGATTAGAGGTTTAATTACAATAAGTTGCAGCAGGGCCAAGCCCCACTTCCACTGGAGTTAAAATGGCTTCAGAGAGACCAACATTTTGCCATGAGCATCAGCCCAATACATTTCAGTAAGACTCTTTACCTCAAAACCTCCATGATTTAAAGACATTCCTCCTAATAAGCAGAATCTATTAGCTAGCATCCACTGCCTCAGTAAGTATGGCTACATTGCTTTTGAATACGAAGTGAATCACATTCTCAGAAAACAGCCCCATGAAAGACGGTGTTTGCAAAAGCTTAATTAAGCATATCCATGATCTACTTTGTATTTGAGATGCAGGTACATAAATTGAGCAAAAGCACCTCCTTTCTCTACTTACCATCTCCTAGGAAGCAGCACCTTTGCTAAGAAAGTAGGCTGTGCCTACGCTAGTCGGCTCAGCTAAAGCCCAGAACCTTTCCCAGACGCAGAAACACAATTACATGTACTAATAAACTGCTAGAATGGTCCTTGGCATACTTCTTCTTTGCCAGCTAACAATTTCCCAAATAGTTCCTGGGCGCAGTTCAAGAGGCAGAGCTTTCCCAGAGTCATTCCCAGGAGGCAACTCAGAGGCTTTTAGCTGCAGGGATGTGGGCTGTCCCACTCCCCTTGGCCACTGTATCCAGGGCTGTTCTAAAGTACACTTCATTTCCTAATACAGATGTGGCCTTTGAGACTACTTAAAGCAGAAAGTTACCACGGCAGGTCATTGCATTGAGCCAGCCCGGTCACTCTAACCACTGCGTAGTGCCAGGTCTCCCAGAGGACTCTTCTTTCTTGCTTCGAGCACAAGACGACTCTTCAGAAGACCAGGTCCAAGTGTGTCCCCTTCAGCTCTTGGCCGGGGTCCCTAGGGTCACGTCAATAAAGCAGGACTCCATATTCCCATGGACTCTAACCAGAGAAAAGTCCAATCTTTTGTGAGAATAGTCTGAAAACCAGACCATTGTGTTTACAGCTGGGGCCCACAGCCAGCTAAGTATCATATTCTTCCTTACAAAGGGTCGCTGTTACCCTGTCCCTCTTACCTCTACTGCAGAAATATTCCTAATTCCAGAGTTTCCACTTAAGTCAGTATGACTATCAGACGGTAAACTCAGCAACACTTGGTTTTCTATAAACAAGAACATATGGTGAAAGAGCATTGTAGCACAAATTATAATGTTCAGAGTATTGTATTTTTTAAATAAGTGAAATAGCTCACTTATAGCTAGATGATATAAGATTTTTCATCATTATTCATGCTTTTTTAAAATATTACTATGGGTGTCTCTTTGGGGTAACTGTGATGTGAATTAATACATGATAACATTCACAAATGCAATTTGGATTTGAACACTACAATATAGTTCAAACACACTGGGAAATTACCTAAACTAAGTAAAGCAGTGTATTTCTGCAGCTTCATTTTTGCTTCAATCTCTCTCATCTCTGACTAAAGCCTTCTGTAATTTGAAAATGGACTTTGTCATTAGAATACTCTAAATCACAGGCCTTATATGGTAAAAACAGCACTTCCAAATGCCCTTGTCATTCTTTAGATCATATGCTTAACATTCTCATTTTCTTTTCTGGGTGAGGAAAGTCGAAAATAAAAAGCTATTAAAAGATTGTTGTTCAGAATCCCAGAGTAATTAAGAAAGCAATACGGAACATCTCATGCTCATGAGTGCATGTGTACATATGTGTATATACACATAAATACATACTCATACAAGACTTTTTAAAGTTATCAAAATACTTGAGCTTTCATGCAATAATGAATAAGCAGTTACCATGACTATAAGGTCTCAGGGCACTGAAAATGCAGAGTATTTTCAGCTCCAGGAGAAGTCAGTGGAGGAGGGAACTTACACATTTGAGAAGAGAATGTGGCCACTTCAAAGCCTATTTCAGACAGGAAAAATGAAGATCCACACCTTTTTTTCATATAGCACTTCAAAAATTAAAAAGGAACAAGAAAACCTGAACGCATTTTTAGATGTTATGGGCAAGCTTTTAAGATCCTGAGAAATACTCAGGTTGTCTATTTAACAGTTGTTTTACATCCCTGTGTTAAATACTATGATCAATGAGGAGCAGTTACACTTCGTATTTACTGGTCATGAAACACTTAGAGGACACCTCATCTAAACATCGCTAGAGAGTAACTGTCCAAGGTCATGTGGGTGTTGGGATGCCTGATGCAGAAGTGCCCCACCACCTGAGCACCTGGTCTCAAGGGGTACCAGAAGGAGGTCGGAAACCCTGCAGCCACATCAGAGCTACTTTGGACCTACTGCCTCTAACAGGTGTTACAAATTTGGGCATACCATCATGATACCATGGTTAAACGGCTTCCAAGGCCGAAGTGGGCTGTGTTGAAGCACAGGCCAAGTAAATACATTGCTTTTATCTGCACCATCAAGGTAGACCTATATAGGTTTTATTATGTGAAGATTAATGCATAGACGCTTTAGCCTTTTCCAGCATGTGAACAATCCTCTAATCAGGTTTACTGAAATGAGGGTCTTCATTCTGCTGAAAATCTTCCCTTCTCTTCCCAATTAACAGCCCAGTGAAAGACGTGTGTATAGAAGAGATTGACAGTAATCTAGACTGAGGAGTCCACTCTAGTTTCTGTGGGGGTATATGCGCATAAACAGTCACAGCTCAGATGACATCTAGGTAACAGATCTAGAGAACCTTATTTTTACAGCTTGAATTGGTCCAGAGACCAATTTAATTTAAGCTTTATATATTCCTCCCACAAGCATTCCTAGTTTGAATTCACTATTCCCTTTTTCAGTTTTGTTTAACCAGTAAATAAGAATCAAAAAAAAAATTAAAGGAATGGAGTATTCTTCATCCAAAGGAATTTTTTTCATACAAAGAGAATTTAATTAGATCAGATTCTAATCCAGTTAATTAGTGTTCAGACTGTGCTCAGACAGCCCTAAAAAGTATTTGTTCCATAGTCTGGGTATCCATTTAAAAGCATATTATAAATCATTTCATTTTGCTTGTCTTCTAACAGTAATAATTATAAAACCACAGCATATTTTTCTAGCAGCTATTAATACTCTTCAGGAAAAGTAAGAATGATTATCCCCATTCTACAGGTGGGGAAACCTATTTCCCATTTCGTTAATGATCCCCTCTTTCTTTGCACTTCATTAAGTCATTCACAGCAGTATAAAGGGAATCTAAAATAGTTCCATGGTAGTATTTGTAGCATGCACAGTTTTTCATCATTTTGCCCTGGAATGACTAGTTTTAGTGCAGTGTTGGATCAGCTTTGAGGACTGAAATACTGAGGTTTATTAATGATATTCACATCTACATATACTACTCATGTAGAAACCCTCGACTAAGTAAAGCCATAGGGAGAAATCCTTACTAACTGAAGTTTCATGAATGGCAAGGAATGGAATGTCAGCTATTTAATTCATAAGGCTTCAGAAAGTGAATGAATGAGAAAAACAACTTATTTTATTCCTTAGAATACTTTACATTTTAAAACCTACCTCTTGAAAAATTCCAAACTCTTAACTTAGCGTCTGAGATAACAGATCAGGTAGAGGAAGTGTAGCGCTTAGCTGATTGCCCTCTTACAAAAAGTACAAGGTCTCTCCTGGATTCAGCACATGCACAGATATGCATCAATTCCAAGAAACATTATCTTCAAATGATGTCTGAATCACAAGATAAATAGGCTGTTCACCAATTGAACTTTCTGGTTATTTTAGCTCTTTTAAACAACTGAAATTGCTACCATAGCCGTTGTAACCACAGCTAGTTTCTGTGTTATTTCTTTGAGTGACAGCTGTAAAAATGTCATAGTGACCTTGAAAACAGAACTAGTGTGGCAGTACTGTGGAAGAGAAAAGACACTGAAACATGGAGACTGTTTTGGATGGCTCCATGGCAGATGCAGTCGTATTTCCATGCTGCTATTTACAGCTGGGGGGGTGATATTAGTTTTTCCTTCAAGCCTCACTCACTTTGATGGCCAGCAAGATGTAGCAGAAGAGTCAAGTGTTGTGCAGAAAATGGGTGACTTCAGTTTCAGGGGAGTGTGTTAAGGAATACACCCCAGCCTGCAGGTAGGATGGCAGCACAGACACCTCTGGAGTACCTGGATGTTACAACTCCTGCCAAACTGCCTTAGAGGCTCTGCCCACCATCCAGTCTGCTCCCACTTCACTGGCGTTCTCAAAATCTGCTTCTCGTACCTCTCCAGCAATTCCCTCATTTATACTAAAGGTTTCTTGAGAAATTAGGAAAAAATACTTATATTCTGTTTTAGAATTACATTCTGTATCATCTTTCCCACTTTCAGGCATACTGTGTTATGTTTAGAAGATAAACCATTTGGGGCAGAGGCTGTGTTTATGGTCTTTTTCATACAGTATTTTGCACACCTAGGGCACTTTATACAAAACTCACAAAAAGTTTGTTGTTAACATAGACCGCTGATATGATAAGCTGGTAGGATAACTGCTTATGAAATAAGAATCTACTTGGTGGTTTTTTTATTTATTAAAGCTCTAGTTTCGAGATGTCACATTTTATTCTTGCAACGTGAGAGTGGCGTACTTATTCTCAACAGGGAGAAATTTGGCAATAAAAGTATAAATTTTATTTTTATATGTTTTACTGCCACGATATGGAAGCCCATATTTAATTAGATTATATCTTTTTTGGCATTTCTTTCCCATTCTAAACATTCTGAAATTGTATACATGTAGACATTCCTGGTTTTGACAACACTTCGCATTCTTACAGGCTTCCCAATTCCTACCAGAAAGGATTACCCCATAGTCAACATTACAAAAGCTCTGTAGTGGGAAAAGTAGGACTAATTAACTTGAACTTAGGTCATACAGTGACAACAAACTCCTCTTGGAAAAGGGAATGTCTTCTATAAAGTCACAATGTAATGCAAAGAATGTATTGGCAACAGGAGTGAAAACATCTACCTCTGTGTTTAGTTTCCTGCTGCTGTTTCTACGATTATGTGGTGCAGGTACAGTTGCAAATGTATAGATTGATGAGCGTCATTAGTAGAAATAAGCATAGTTAGTAAAAATCTCAGACAAGTACTGACAGTTTAAATCCAGCTGTTATAGTGCAAATTACCTTTCTAGAGCACTTCTCTGAATACATTTATAACCCATTATAATTGTAATTATAATATTAGTATTTGTTATGTAATTCTATCTCTTTGAACTGTAATTTCATCATCTATTAGGAATTAGTATGATGAATGTTTTACAAAAGAGAAATAATACATGTATTGGACAGCATTTTATTACTCTGCCACATCACTGGTGAAGATTTTAATGCTTCTCTAAGCAGCACAAGAAAAATTTCCACATATTTCCACACAGGACCTCATAATTGGAAGCGAGAGAACTCATTCATACCTGCCATCTGTTCTGCAAGTAGAAATCCTCTTAGTGGACTGAGATACTACCTTCTCTCTTAACCCATAAGTATCTCACTGTGTCAAATTAGTCTGTCTGGAATTACTCAGAGGAAATGTCAGTTTCTAAGGTCAGTCCCACTTACGATACATCACTATTACTTCTCCAAGCATGAAAATTTTGGAGTCACAGAAAAACTTTTTTCTGTATGAGGAAAGCGAGAAGAGTTAGGAAGGAAAAAAAGAGAGAAATAAAGAGAAATTCATACTGGGAGTAAGATGAGCAAGGGTTATGTGAGGACCAGCGAGCATAAAAACAGGTTGTGACAGACAAAATAAGAGGAGGCAATACATTGAAAAGGAGGAGAAAAAAGAAAGGAGTGAAAAATGAGATTTAAAAAAGGAAAAGAGAATGCAAATAGCTGGAAAATTATATTAAAAAAGAAGTTAACAGGAAAAAGGGGAAGACGTATTTTCTGTCGTTTTCCATCTGTTTCATACTCTCTCTT
>NW_008795253.1:2683332-2697520 GCF_000699145.1 Aptenodytes forsteri | reverse complement strand
TCTCAGTTAATTCAGATTTTTTTTTTTATAATTTTACATATGGTTAAATTGTCTTCTTTAAATTGGAAGTTCATTAAAAAGTGCATCATCAATCATGCAAAAACCATTGTTCTGCTTTGAAAAATTTTACTTCAGATCATAATCATTTTTCTGCAAAATAATTTGAAAATATTCAGCAAAAAATATTCAATTTTCTAGCTAGTAAGGAATTGTAAAGAGTTTTATATTTAAATTTGTTTTAACTTTAGTATATAGTACTTATCATTAGTATTCAGTAATTAATCCCTGCATTCAGTGCTTCAGTAAATTATTTTCAAAGGAATTAAAGTCTCTGAGGATTTGCATTTGGACATCACCCTCTTCCCATTTCATTCCTCTTCACCTCTCACCCACTCTGTCTCTGCAACTCAAACATAAACAGAATTAAGCATTTCCTTGCCTTCCATGGTTTTCCACCAGACATTACAAAAATGTCTTTTTATCCTTTTGCTACTGTTAAGAATTAAGATTAAAAGATCTAAAAGAACATTTTGGATTTTTTTTCGAATTTGGGAGTTCATGTCTCTTTCTAGGTCACTTCATGCTCATATCAGTTGCAAGCATTCAGTAGCACAAGATGTAAGAAGCCCTAAGGGACTATTTATAGACTTACTTATTAACTACATGGTGGTTTGAAGCCACATTTTAACCAAGTTCCAGTTAGTTATTTATTCATATAAATCCTAATCATGTTTGAATTGTACTGAGCAAAATGTCTTAATTGAACTTGTGACAATGAGTTCCATGGGCTAATTTTATACCATACAAATAACTATTTTCTATTAGGCTTATTTTTATAGCCTTTTTTATTGTCACTGAATATATTCTTTTTCTTGTCCTATAACAATGCTTTGCTCTGCATAGCAATACTAATCTATACTGTTATATAAGTCCAGTAATTTGTGACCTCTAATTGGGACATCTGTATAACTATGGACAGCTTCATACATAAGTGCTTCATCATATTTAATGTATTTTCTGTTAAGCTCCTGGAAGTGTTATGTGTGCAAGTACTTTTATCTTTGTTTACAAAAGGAGAACCAAGACACAAAGTTTATGTCTACACCATGTCAATCCATGTCAGGAAACTGAACACACTTGCAGCCATTCTCCGGCACTGCAGCCATGTAGACCAAAACAGTTTGTTCTCGTATTTTTAAACAGGGGTCCCACAAAAGCTGATTTTTAGAAATGGTCCTCTGCCCGTACTCACTCCCAAAGCAAACGCCAGAGCTGTTTAGGAAGATGCTGGTTAGCATAGACCAAAAGCACGACAGGAAAGACTTGAACACTGCAACAAGTTAAATGATATTTTTTTGGCCCTGGCCCTGTTTAAAGTTTGCTCGTACAGCTTTAGCTGAAGAGAGTAGGTTCTGGTCTTCACCTGGGACAGAAGGACAGCATTTTATCCAAGACTACCAATGCAAGAAAGCTAACTTGAGAGAACAAATGATGAAAAGCAGTCTGTTGCTGTTGTTAAGAAAAACTCCCTTATGAACAGGGACATGAGCCCTGCAAGAAACACCAAAGGGCAGCTAGATCTAATTGCTAAAATGGGTGCAAGCAAGAGAATTGGCTGGGAAATGAGGAGAAAAGGAGGGTGTTATTCACTTTGCTCTGGTTTAAAGGCCTCCCAGTATAGGAAGGGTGAGCTGTTGAAGTGAGAGCAGCTGCTTCCTTCAGAAGGAGCTTAAGTGCTTTGGCTGGAGTTGGCTGGCACCAAGTTCCTTGCTTTTGCTGAGGTTAACACAGCAGAGCTGAGTTGCTGCATTCCTCTTTTTTGCTGGAAAGGGACATTTTTGAATTATAAACATCAAAAGCTCTAGTATTTGGTGAGCTGGCTAGCAGGAAGCAAGACCAGCCTATACCACAAAGTTTTTAACTCTTATAAGAATTACAAACTGTCTTGGTTTTATTCAGATCTTGACTAAAAGCAAATTCAAGTTAAGGGTACGCTTTTCCTGTTTTCTTAAAAGCAAAGACAAAACCTAGCTTAGGTGAATCAGTAGCTAGACTGAAATCTGGACCTAGGACCCTAGCCACTAGGCTATTGATGTTGTGTCAATGCATATATATTCTTCAAATAAATTATTCTAATCATTTGCTGCCTCATGAGGTTTTTTACTTGCCTCTGACTGTATTTTGATATGTGACATGGGACAGACAGGTAATACTCAGGATACATTAAAACTGAATCTACTCTCATGTTATTCCTGTATCATAAAGGTCAAACATTACTCTCATAGGTTAAATGCTTACCTTATAAACGACAGGAATGATAGGGGAACCTAACAAACACAACAAATGGAAAAGAATGTCAGCAAGACCTGGAGCAGGCCCAACAAAACCAGACTTAAGTTAATTAAGTTAATTTAGAAAGAACATTGAGAACCCTGCTACAGAGCAGCTCCTCAGCTGTCAACGATCAGCCACGTCATGATCACAGGACTACTCTAGGTAGAAAGGTAACCTCAAAGCTATTTGGTCAATGGAAAGGCACCTACTAACTTCAGTCATTTTTGGATCACAACTTTAAGTAAGACAGACTAGAAACTCAAGAAGTTGATCCAAGTATTGACCCTTTGTATCTCATTTAAAAATGTCCCAACTCCCATTAAATGTAATGCATCGAGAACACGGAATCTAGACTGAGATCATCTACACAGGGACAGATTAACCACAGCTCCAATGAAAAATAAAATAGATATTTCTCTTTTGTAGAGAAGCAAGGAGCAGTAGGATAGCTATGGACTTCATCTAAAAGTTATGTATTATTAAAAGGTTTGGTATAGACATAGGCCATATTCATTCCCATTCTGCTATTGTTTTATTCTGAAACTAGAAATTAAAAGAAATAAGACGAAGTAACCTGTCTAGAGCATATGGATAATTTCAATAAACCAACCAATGATACAAAAAAGACACTTCTACTCTGGGGGTACACGGGCAGTATATAGTCATGCCAAGTCACAAAGATGAAAATACATTCCAATTACTTTTTCTTAAGGTCAATTCATTCAAGATACATTTCATTTCGGCTTTCAACACTAATAAGACTGTATACCCTGTGCTGCACAACTGGGACTTGGCAATATGCTATATTGCCATCTGGTTTTGTTTATCATGGATTTTAACTATTAAAGATTTATTAAAGACCTTATTGGTTAAGCCATTCCTCAATAATTGTGGTTATTATTTATTAATCGTAGTACATCTACATAATTAGTTAGGGCCTCCTTCTGGTATCCTTACTCACACTGGGTAATAATTTACTCCATGATCCACCCCAATAAAACAAACCAGAAATCTGGCTAATGCTCATCACAAATTTGGGAAGCAAAACTGGTTTTCCTGTGGCATTTGCACAGTGTGTATTAAGTTAAACGGTCACAGGCATGCACGTGTGCATGTGTGTGTTTCAGTTATCTGAAGAGTTGTGTGAGGTTCTGCTTAATAATTTCAGTTTAGAGGTGTGTATGTTGCTAATTTTCTGAGATAGTAAATTGGCAGGAAGGGCAGGTCAAGATCTATCACTGCTAAGGATTTGATCTGTGTTATTAACCCAAATTCTAAAAGAGAGGTGATGTGTATTCTTAAGATACTTTATCTGGTGTCTTGTTCAATACCTACTGCTATCTGGTTATTTTGTAAAGCAGACTAAGATTCACAGCATTTTTTCAGACAGAAGGGTACAATTTTGTATAATTTGAAGATCTGAACATTGGATGGCCCACTTGATTTAATCATCCCAAGCTGAAGAGCACAACCTGACATTAAGATACATCTTAATTAGTTTCAAGGAAATTGTTATTGGGCCCCTCAATAAGGAAATCAGGTATGTCACCCAAAAACCGTACCAAACAGTTTGACTTAATATAATCAGAAGCTGAATAGCCTTCAAAGGTGTTTTTTCACAGTACACATGAGCCAGTGAAAGTAAAGATAACAATGTATGTATTTAGGAGGAAGGGAGCCTGACATTGCACAGATAATCAAGGAAGAGATTATTTTGAGAAAACAGCATGTAACACAATTAAGAGCCCTTGAGAAACAAGACATCAGGTCTCTGCTTGCCATTTGTGAATGAGGAAGACATGCCGCAGTCCTAATGAGTCTGATCCAGACAAGAGATTAAATAACCCATTTTCTTACCTCAGGCTGGGAAAACTGTAAAGGCCATAACATTTCAACATGTTTACGACATATTGGATTTATGTTGTCATATACAGATGAGAACCTGGGGCATTAGAAAAAAGGTAAAAGTAAGTTTGTTTTCCTTTCTTTCAGTTCTCGATGAAAATGATGCTAAGGGTCTTTTTTTTTATTATTAACTGATTTTGTTAGTTTTAGCATTAGCTTAGCAATTCCCATCTCAACAGAGCTTATAAAATCCACCAAGAAAATATTTTAAAGGGATAAATATGTAATTGAGCTAGATTCATTTGATTTGTACATATTATTAATATGCATGTGGTCAGAGACTTAGGAAGAGATGTGAACACAAAATTGAGCTTGGAGAGGGTTTTTGGTACTCTCTAGGAAGTGCAATAAGTGGAACTTTGTCTATATGTAGAAGAACTGAGACCCTTGATCAGGGCGTTTCTTAGGTGGAAATGAATTTAGCAGAAGCATTCTGGAATTAGAACAAGTAGATGCTGAGAATAATAGCTTGTCCTTTAAAATGTCTTTTTGTTTCCAGGGGTAAAATTAGTTTTCCTTTTTTTTCATGTTTCACCTGGTCATTATTCAAAACTGTTGTATGTGCTGTATTAAGATTAGAAGCTAAGCTTTCCTGTTGCCATTAACACAGACGGCAAAAGCAAAAATAAACAGAACACTCAAGGGCTGTAAGCACACTTTCAGTATATTTTAATTCATTTTCACCAGACAAAGAAGTCTTAATCACAAGGACAAGAAAATTTGCCTCAACAGAGCAGAATACTCCAGTACTCAAATTAAATCAATTTATGGCAGAAGATTAAAAAGTATAGTATAAAAATATTACAACACAACAGAATGAAAACAATCTCTCTTTGATTCTCAGTCAATTCTGATGGACTTCTGTGATATGCATTTCTCTAACAAGTTTGTTCTCATTAAGCCATCTAAGCATGTAAATACCATCAGCCTTCATGAAAAAGTAAAGAGGATTTTTGGAAGGAAAAATTCTGTAGTAACATTATGCACAACTTCATAATGTTTTTTCAAGCTTTACCTAAGCATTCTTTTCTTTGAGTGTTTTATTTTAGTTTCCACTAGCCGTAACAAAGAACTATTCAGTTACAGGACAGCTAATAAGAAATCCAACTTTGAAATTCCATTGTAGCCCCTAAAATGGTATCTCATACTCTGATGACTACATGCAAGTTTAGTAGCTGCTGAGCATCCCTATGGGCAAGATTTATGCAGTCCCGTCTTCTCAATAATCTCTCAGGCTTGGCCAATGCACTACAACTTTCAGTCAAGCATGCTGGCCAGCATTATTGGTAATGCAGTTGGGTTTCACTAAATCATATTTTATTTAGTTGAAAAGGGCATAAGAATGGAACTGATTCCAGTTCATGGGATTTTTAGCAAGCCACAGGGGATGAGGCTGTTTCTTTAGCTCTTAATGTTCAGTGTTTCAATTTTACAGCACATGCAAGAAGAGTGTCCCATTGTTAAGGTTAACAGTGTGGATTAGACAGTCCTGGTCTTGCATCCTGATCAGCCATAGGCTCACAACATAACCTTGGGCAAGACTCTCTGAACCAGGCTGATCTCATTTAACTTCAGATGATGCAAAGTATCCAATCTACATCAGATATCAAGGTTTTCTCCCAACAGTGTAAAGAAAAAGATGTGCATCTCCAGAGAGAGATTTATTTCATCCTAAAAGAGATTTGTAAGAGAGGTAGTAGTGGTACTAACTGACCTTGTATTCCCGATCCCTGTAGTGGTACTAACTGACTGCGAATGGAGCTTAGAGTTTAGGATTTTGCTGAGCTTTGGATACCTAGCGTAAGGTAAAATGGATTTATCCACACTAAGTGGTCATGCCACTAGACAAGGTGGACACTGCTAGTGGAGAAAGCAGCCTGGACTGTGCAAGTTATCAGAGAAGAAAGCACGGACCACTTAGCATGGGCCCAGTGGCACAGACTTCACTATGGAGTAGCACCTGAGGGAGGATTCTTCTATGATAACTTGCACAGTCCAGGCTGCTTTCTCCACTAGCAGTGTCCACCTTGTCTAGTTTTTAAAGACAACCTGTATATGTTGTCTTGAGCTCCAGCTATGTCAGTGACAGCAGTCCAGAAGGCTGTGTGAGTACTAAAACCATTTAGGGACCTATCTCTCTGTGCTTTAATTCTCCACCTCACAAAAGGAGAGTAGACCTCCCCTTTTTTAATGCATGTTCCAAATACTAAAATGTAAATAATTTAGAGATTAGGAGATGCAGTAATTACAGTAATAACATAGCAGTAATAATGCTCAAAAAATCCAGCTTTTGTTACAATTTTATATAGAGACATTTCAAGAAAACAAGATTTTGTCCCATTCCTAAGCATGTTTGTAAAAAATTAAATAAAAGCTGTCTAAAATATAAATTACAAAAGGAGCATTTACTCTGACAAGATGCTTTTTCACATATATATGTGTTATTGGCTATGAATATTTATTTTAATCATACTTTTTCTTTTCTACTGAAGTTTTTTTAACACATTATTTAGGGAGCATGCTCTGAAATGTCATGACCATTTAATTTGTACAGAAGAAGAGTAAAAAAAGAATACTACAGTAAGCTTTGTTTTTGTAGCTAAAATTTGAAACTATGGGATGTTTTTGCACTCTATTATATGAGGAATTGTTGAAATCATGTAATTAAAGACTGTATTGTAATGCATACACACCAGGGGGCAGAGTAAAGGCCACTTTTAACTTTGATATTTCCTGGCTTTGAGTGTACAATGCAACAACAGTACAGTTCAACGGTGAACATAAGGGTTTTCTGCATTTAATAGAGTATTTATAATTCAAGTCAGCAGTAGCATCTTCCTAATTGTCTTATTGCCAGTTGTCATCAGACGTTAAGCTAAAGACAGAACGATGTGTAACAGAAATGTGCTGCTGCAGTAAGAAGGAACATAAATTGCCCTTTGCCATAACTCGATAACACAGCAGCCAACCATAAAGAACTTTGTGCAATACTCTGTCCCGCCCTGTCTCATCAGAGTAAGGATTGAAGGAGTCTTCCCAAAAACAGGATTGCAGGAGTCTTTTAAAAGAGAAAAGAATATGGAGAAAAGTTCAGGCTATTCTTGAAGTGTCATTTTCTACCTTGCTTCCAACTCAGAGTGGCTCTTAATACTGGGAGTGCCAGCCAAAACATTCCAGTTGACAGAGGATCAATAAGCTAAAATGACTGCAGGTGTCAAGACTAATAATTTAAAATCCACATTTCTAAATAGGCTTGGGATAGACTCGTGTTCAAATCA
Source organism: Aptenodytes forsteri (assembly GCF_000699145.1). NCBI lineage: Eukaryota > Metazoa > Chordata > Aves > Sphenisciformes > Spheniscidae > Aptenodytes > Aptenodytes forsteri. The sequence goes on along the minus strand of NW_008795253.1, from coordinate 2,690,003 downwards.
ATTCAGTTTTTAGCAATTATTTTTAAAATTATGAACCTGTTTAGAGAAAAATTTAAGTCAATTTTTCTTTTCTCTGTTGAACATTTGTATTTCTGGAAAATTAGTGTGAGTTATTTAGGAAAGGAAATATGAATCTGACTCAAAAGGACTAGCAGAAACCAAAGGAACAATTCCTTGAAGTATTATTAAAAAATTTACATAAAGGGTTTGCCTACAACTTTTAAAATAACATTTAGAAATTAGTAATTCTCCTAATATAAATCTCTCTTTCAAAAATGGCTGCCTTAAGCATTGAGGGAATAAAAGAGGAACTGCTTTTTAGAAGAGAAGCTGAACTGTGATCCGAAAGTCCCAGTTGTATCCTCTCCATATAGTTGATTAAAGCAAAATCTTACACCTGAATGCGCTTTATTTTAGCACTAGCAGCGTAGTGCTCATAGCTCTTTACAAATATTAGTACATGCTCTTCCATTCCTCTCCTGGATAATGTAAAATTGAATCTGAACAATTAAAGGTGTTTTCTAGAGATGTAATAAGTTCCTTTTAATATCATCACATTTTTTTCCATTACCTCAGTTGTTTCTAAGCTTTTGCTAATGCAAACTGAATGTTCTTGACATGACATTTCCCCTGATGTATACCTGTTTGTTAGAGGCACCTGGTCAATTATTTAATTGACATAAGTGATATTTTACTTAATATGAAAGAACAACTCTGCTGTCTACTGTCATGTTACATCAAGTATCGTGTGAAAATTGGGAGTGATTTCCTCAGTTCTGCAAATATTTTGTTTCATTCTGCTTTTGAAAAGCATTATAAATTCTGTAGGAAACACTAAAAAGATAAACACTTGTAATGTTTTGTGTACATGTGCACAAATATATGCATGTACAGAAACCTAGTCTAAATTTGAAACACTAAGTCTGGGGTGAAGCCAAATAAAATCAATGGTAGTTTATGCATTTTTTCAATTTCTTTGTAACCAGTCCTATGTAACTTATTCCGTTACAAAATTGTTAGGTTCACAGAAAGAGTGATCTTTTGTTTCTGTGTTGACATGTTGCTTAAGAATAGTAATTTCTATCACAAGATGTAAAAGGGTTACAGCAGAATCTCCTAAACAGTGTAAATGATTATCTTGCTGTTCAGACCTCGTAATAAATACTGCTGGCTCTCCACTGAGAGTGTAAGCTAAACTGAATAAGGTCTCCGTGGGGCACAATTTAGAACAGTAAGGATGTCTGACTTGATAAATGGCTGGTTGATTTAACAAAAGGGTGCATGAGATCAGAATGACAAATTAATTTTGGCTAGGTGAAAAGCCATGCTTTTGTTATTTTTCAATCCCCTTACTTTAAATGCACAGCACCCTTACACAGATTTTGCCTTTTGAAACTTTACAAAATCTCATAGGTTTCAGAGAAAAGGTCAGGATTACATTAGAACCAAAAGTCTGCACTACCAGTGAGTATGTTATGATGAAAATTAAAACTGTGTGCATGTAAGAATTTTTCTTTCCATGCAATTTCATAGAAAACAAATACAGCATCAGGAGGCAGAAGGAAAACTTCTCAGTACCAAAATCTGTTGTTTTGTTCTGACAACTTTTGCCTGACAGTCTTGTATAGAAATATGAAAGATGTTGAGATTCCATATGCTTAAATCCAAAAATGGATCTTCAGGCAAAAAATGCTTTTGCGTTAAAACCAAGCAACATTACTTCTTCCTTCCCCCCAGTAAAGGAAGGTTTTGTTTCAAGGGAGGTTCAGCATAACATAACATATAGCTTGTTTCTTTCCCTGGAAAGTTCCGGAGACAAATATTTTATGCTTCTGCTCCATTTTGTATATGAGTGTGTGCTTGTGGATTTGTGGATTTTATCTAAACACAAACATTTTACACATCATTTTCTTACATCGTATATGGACCACATATTGAAAAACTGGTCTCAGATGGATCACTAGTGAGAAGTGCTGTGGTATGAATTTCAATAGGCAGCACAGCTACTTTTCCTAAACCTGCAGACCAGAGGTAGAAACAAGAAAGAAAGAAAAAAAAAAAGGCAACAAAGTGAATAGCACTCACAGGACTCTCAGAAATAAGAACAAATGAAAAAAAAAATAGCCTAGGCTGCATTTTGTCAATACATCTCAGCATATGGAAAGGGACACAGCTATTTATAGCAAGCAGTCCTTTTCTGTTTTCTACCAGGTTTTAAGCCCAATAATTATAGTGCATAATCAAAAGTGTTGAACTCTCACAAAGCATGAGTCTAGACCTCAGAAACAAAGTACTCCGCTAGCTTACAGTTATTCTTACAGCATGGCTTGGTCAGAGGATGTTTTTTAGACCTTTTCCAAAATTGCAGGATAAGAATCTCCCTAGAACTTCAGGCCATTCCGCCACCTTTCTGCCATTGCATTAGGTTTCCCTGGACCACTGGCCCCCAGGGAGGACCTGGAAAAGCTAAGAGACAGCACCATCTCCCTTGAGTGTGCCTTAATACTGTCTGCCACAGTGTATGTGGGAGAGCCCTCTCCATCTGTAACCAATTCCCCAGTCATTTAAGGAACACAATTAAAACAGAGATGGGGCCAGGGGGAAAAAGAATCTATTTCAAGCTCTCATGTATACTTCTGAATGCACCTTAGGCCTACTGGGTACCATCCTTCCTCCTTCTGCAGCACTGCTGCACAGTTCTACTTTGCAGGGAAGGAATATCAGAAGCAGAAAAGACTCAAAGAGCAATTTCTATAACAATCTCTCCCTAATATCCCACCACCAAAGAGAGAAAGCCTGTGGAAGGCTACGTGGCTCTGTTCCAATCCACAATACCCTCTGAAATGGCAATTCACAGACAGTCAGTATGGTAGGAGGTCCTCAGAGAGCAACAGAGGCGAAGGAAAAGGGGCACCCAAGTGAATGTTTAAATCTTCCTCCAGCTTTTCTGATATCCAAATGGACTATAAAGAGTCTGGAATCTCAGATTTGTTCAACTTAGAGACAGAAGAAATCATTTTCCCACTGGAAAAAATAATTAAATAAAATCGTAAACGCTCACGGAGCAAAGAATCGCTGCTGTTTATTCAAAAAGGCTTATGGAATAACATCAATATCTTTCTCAGCCCTAAGGACCCCCTGCATTCCTCCCTCAGAAACATTAGCGAGATAAAAAAACCAAAGATTTTTAGAGACAAGAGCCAGAATATTCTTTGCAATTACAGTAAAAGTAGGCAAATTTATTTCAAGTGCACAATGTAATTGTATGATTTCATTGATGATAAATGAGACTTACATTATTTTGTCTTTAATGTATAATCAGTTTATATTTAGGCTGTTGGTAGGGAGGAAACGCAACCTTTTTGTAATGTCATTCATTGAATACATTCATTGAAAAAGCAAATTTTGGCAGTGCTCAGCCCGCATTCTGGCAGCCCTCTTAAAGGTCAGTACAATTACTTATAAAACAATCACAATATTTATTATTAGCACCACCAAACTGAGAATCACACTCACTCTCTCACTGCCCAGTACCTCAGACCATGCCTCCTCAAGGGAAAAAGAGACAAGCTTTGCACATGCCTGAAAGATTGGTGAGTCGGGGAGCCAAGTCTGAAACCTTGTCCTACAGTCCAAGAGGCTTCAGCAATAATGCCACCTCCCTCTGCCAAATCAGGGTGGCAGTCCATTTGAATGTAGTGATAGCCTGCAGGCTATTGCTATGAACAGTATGTTTCAAATACAGATTTCAAAGCTCTTTACAAAGGATTACCATTATCTGCATTTCACACACAGGAAACAAAAACATTTGGGAAGGAGATATTCTCTAAGGATGAGAACAGGAGAAGAAACATCACCTCCTTAGTTATCATTTAATACATTTTCTGCTAGGCTAGCAACTTGAAAGATGCCAGAAGCCCACACAAAAAACCAAACAGTGATTGAATGTTTTTAGCAAACAGACAGTTTCCAGCATATTCCAGTGCTGCAGATGGACAAAAGTGCACACTTTCCTATATTCAGGACAAAGATGAAGGACCAGATCTCCAACGGGTGCTAACAGAACCACTGGGTTTAGTGAATTTACACTAATTTACACCAGAGAATTCAACTGTTATCTACAAAATCTAAAGTGATGATGAGTGATAAAAGTTTCTTTACATATAGTTTCTCTATAAAAGAGAAAAATTCTCCCCCAAAATCTACCTGTTCGAAAGATGAAGTTTTGTTCAAGTATAGTTACTGAAAGTAGAAAATCATCTTTATAATAGGTATCTAGAGTAAACCTTAGCTTTGGAGAGATAGTGTCCCCTGTAGCAACTTCAAGGAAATAAACACCTTTCCAGAGATTAACTATAGGTCCAACCTGAGGAAGAAAGCTAACAGTGAACATGACTTTCTCTTGAAAAAAATTCTTGACAACACAAAACTTTTTTGTGCTGGAGAGGTAATGGTTTAGGTGACCTCATAAGTCTTTTCCTCTTCTAACAGCTGTTCTGTTGAGAATTTCCAAGGTAACCAGTACTTCAAATATGCCACAGGAGCCAAGAGCAAGCTGAGTCTTTTCTTAGTTTCTTTTTTTGGGGTGGAGTAAGCGAGATGTCTTGTTCCTCACTAACGTTTCTATTTTTCCATCTATTGAATTGGTTTTTTATATAGAGAATGGCTTTAGAGACTATTGACAAAGTTAAGCCAAAATTAAGATGCAATGCATATTTTCTGCACATCCCTTTATCACTGAAGCATGTGAACAGTAGTGCTTTTTGTTTCACTCCCTTTCCTCTTTCTGTTTTGCCTACAAAATACAAGTATGTTTGTGACATTATAGCTACCATAATGGAATATGACAGCACAGAGGCAGGAATGTCATTGTATTGCCATGGCAATAGACAAACAGTGTTTATTACTGGTAGTTTTAGGCTTTCACTCAAGCATTGGAAGCACTTTTTAGTTCTTTTTTCTTATGCAAACATGTTTTAGTGATTTTTGGCTGGCTTAATCCTTGCTGGCTCAATGAGTTGCAAATTAAACGGCAGTTCTGTGGGCCAGGAAGGTCTCCTGCTTCACTGAGAAATAAATCACCTTGCGATGACAGATTGCAGTTCTATTGCCATCCCTTCCCTCAGTCATGGCAGGGGATGGTACCTTTATATTCGGTCCAAGGAGCATATGATCATACATTCATGGTCTCCCCACTCCTGAGTCACTAAGGTTTATGAAAGCTTAAAGCAGAGGTGAACTCTGCTTTACTTAGCATGTCTGACAGCAGCATTAAAACCAGTGCTGTAACTTTTACTAAGTAGTACTTGGGCTAAGTTTTAATTGACATACTGTCGAAATCAAGACAGATGCTTATTTAACGTACTGGCATCTTAAGTAATTACTTGAACTTCTGAATTGCCTATACTTATATTGATCCCACTTAAATGATTTTCTTAAGTGAAATGTAAATTATCCTATAATTACAATTGTCAGGATTTATCATAAGAATTAGCATAGATGGAAGAGCCTTGGAAAAAAATGATTCTACTGTAAGGCAGTCAAATTAATTAACAGGCCAAATAGTGCTTGTGATTTGACTTAGATTCTTTAGCTAATATTCTCTTAATATTAATTTCTCTTTTAGAAATGTTCCTGTTTTATTTTCACCAAAGCCAGTAAGGTTAATTATTGGGCATTTAACACCTATAAAGTAAGTTCTAGTTTTAAATGTTAACTGGAATAAATTGATACTTTCAGTATCTGCTCTGACCTGAAAAAAATACATAAATGAGAGAAGACACTTAATCCACAAATATTCCTTTGTTGTCCATATACTTTTGGCTCTTAAGGTAAATTTTGCCTGCATGTATGAAGTCCCAAAGAAAGGAATGCTATAGCATCACTTATGATAGAAACATCTAATCATGGGGTTGAAAAAAATCTCAGACATTTAGAAAGCTCCCATGACCCCAGCCAGAATCAATTATATATCATACCTGACCAGTTTGTCCAGCCTGCTTTTAGTCTTCTAGTGATGAAGATTCATACCCTTCCCTGGACAATCCATTCTAGTATTTTAAGGGCCTTGGCAAATTCTTTCTAACACCCCATCTGAACCTCCCTTGCTTGGGATTCATTTTGTGGAGACAGAGCACGGAAAACCCCCTTCTTCTCTGCAGCAGCCTTTACATACAGAAGATTGTTACCACATCACTCCATAGTCTTCCTTTCAATAGGCTAAACATTCCCATATCATTCACTCTTCCCCCATGTATTGCTTTTGCATGTTTTGGTAGCAGGGCGGCTTCAGGGGTGGCTTCTGTGAGAAGATGCTCGAAGCTGCCCCCATGTCTGATAGACCCAATGACAGCCAGCTCCAAGACAGACCCGCTGCTGGCCAAGGCCAAGTCCATCAGCAACGGTGGTAGCACTTCTGTGATAACATATTTAAAAAGGGGGAAAAGCTGCAGCGGAATAGCAGCTGGGGAGAGGAGTGAGAATATGTGAGAGGAACAACTCTGCAGACACCAAGGCCAGTGGAGAAGGAGGGGGAGGAGGTGCTCCAGGCACCGGAGCAGAGACTCCCCTGCAGCCCGTGGTGAAGGCCATGGTGAGGCAGGCTGTCTCCCTGCAGCCCATGGAGGTTAACGGTGGAGCAGGTATCCACCTGCAGCCCATGGAGGACCCCA
>NW_008795253.1:2653188-2683234 GCF_000699145.1 Aptenodytes forsteri | reverse complement strand
TCCTGGCAGGACCTGTGACCCCATGGAGAGATGAGCCCACACTGGAGCAGGTTTGCTGGCAGGACTTGTGACCCCGTGGGGGACCCACGCTGGAGCAGTCTGTTCCTGAAGGACTGCACCCCGTGGAAGGGACCCACGCTGGAGCAGTTCATGAAGAACTGCAGCCCGTGGGAAGGACCCACTTTGGAGCAGTTTGTGGAGGACTGTCTCCCATGGGTGGGACCCCACACTGGAGCAGGGGAAGAGAGTGAGGAGGAAGGAGCAGCAGAGACAACGTGTGATGAACTGTCCACAACCCCCATTCCCCATCCCTCTGCGCCGCTCGGGGGGCGGAGGTAGAGAAAATCGGGAGTGAAGTTGAGCCCGGGAAGAAAGGAGGGTTGCGGGAAGGTGTTTTAAGATTTGGTTTTATTTCTCATTACCCTACTCTGACTTTTGATTGGCAATAGATTAAATCAATTTCCCCGAGTCAAGTCTGTTTTGCCCATGATGGTAGTTGCTGAGTGATCTCCCTGTCCTTATCTGGACCCACGAGCCTTTCATCGTATTTTTCTCCCCCCAGTTGAGGAGGGGGAGTGATAGAGCAGCTTGGTGGGCACCTGGCATCCAGCCAAGGCCAACCCATCACACCCCACAACAACATCTTACAAAGCTTGAACTCATTTCTCTTTTTTGGACTCTTCAAATACTTGGCCTCTTTCTTGACAAAAGTGCCCCAAACTGGGTACAACATGAGGCCCTACTAGATAACTGGATTAAATCTTTACCAAGATTTAAGATTTCATTAATATGACCAGTCGCTCTTAGAAGACTTTGTATCTCTTCATCACAAGATTCTTCCTCGCCTTTTCTATACATTTAATGAGTAAATAGCTGCGAATATTGCAATGTGATATCTGGGTAACATCTGAAAATACACCATTGATACAGCATGTGCTACAGTGCAAGCTGTGAACTAATGGGACTAAGTGTTAAAATTGAAATTTGCATAATAGGCCTAGAGAAGCTTGACCTATTTGAACAATAGATGGGCAACTATGGGACAACAAAATGAATTATGTTAAGCCAGAAGAGTAGTAAAATCAGTTTATTAAGATCAAGTAGCAAAGATAAAATCAAGTTCTGCGTAGAACAGAACCTGGGATGGATGTACTCACAGATGATGGGTAACACACTATTAACCTCTTTTCATACTAATGAGGCTAGAAAGGTTGAAACAACCCATTAAAAGTAAACGTTCTGAAATTAAGTGGAGTAGTAATCAAAATAAGGAATTAGAAATGTTCCCAATATGAACGTCTCTTTAACAAAAGTATAGTCGTAACTGAACAAAAAACTGCCTTTGTGGCACTGGAGATTGAAACTCCCCAAAGGTGGTTGCAATTTACCAAGACACTGATCCATTTTTCCACAATGAAGTCCTTAAATAACACACACCTGTTTGTCATTTGCTATTTTTTCTTTTTTTGCTGAAATAAATATCTGCTGATTTGGCTTCATTTTGAAGCAGAAATTATATAATGAAAATGTATTACAGTGCATTTCTCTGGTAGGAGTCAGAGTCTTCCATCTCAAAACCTCAACCACAGCAACCAGTCTGAAAGCTAAACCACACAAACAATTGTATATTCAATTCCAATACACCACTTAATAAATCTAAATTGCAAATAAAGCATGGATTGACTTTTGAGATAACACATTTTGAGGTGTTCAGAAGAGTCTGCATCAAAGAACAACTGTTTAAAGCTCTTTGCAAACTCTCAAGAATGCAACACGTTGCATACATTCAAAAGTAATAGCAGTTGTACCTTTGTTGAGAGTTTGGTGATTTTTCACAGGTCCTTTGTTCTTGATCATTCTTTTCTTTCACTCCAGCACACTGGAAAACCTTCTGGTCACATAGTCCCTGTCTACTAATGCAAGAGAAGTTTCCCCACTTTTAGCTTCAAGTCCTACCAGGTGCATGTTGCAGTTCTCAAAGTGTTCCCCTCTGGGAATATTTTAAGGCAATTGCTGTAATACGCTCTATTGTTCATCAGCTGCTAAAAGGTTTCCACTCTGCCATCTGCAGCATATTTACCTCTATGGAAAGGGCCCACCAGAGTTAGTGTTAAGTGCAGATTTGTCTCTAGACTCCCAAACTGAGAGAGTGGCACATGGGACTGTGCGGACTTTTGGGAATTCCCTTTCCAAAGCTTGCTGACAAACTAGTGGTAGCCCTTCAAGGGGAACCTCAGACAAATTGGTTAGTTCTGACAGCGTGGATGTGAGTATTCAGATGTCAAATGAGTGCTGGGGATAATCTGGTCTGCCCTGAGCACCTCGCAGCTTGTCCGCTCCACAGCACAAGTCTCGTGGGGAAACAGATGAGGCATCCACTGCAGTCTGAGGCGGTGCATTATACCGACGTCTCAGATCTAGACCATGACCCCTAATAACTACTGGTCATGCTCAGCTGCAGCAGTTTGATTTCTGCTAGGAGGTAGGGATTAATTGCTGAATAAATTAGGACTCAGTGTTTTGACACAATGCCAAGAATGATGGGTCCTATCTCTGGCTTCAATGCAGTGTCTTTGTCCTGCTCAGCTGCTACTTCAGGCACTGAAGCTGCTTTCACTGACTGGTAATTTGTCTAGAGCAAGATACTCTAAGATGTACAAGGGCTTAAAATGATACTCATCTGACCCTTCAAGGACTCCAAGGCAGGAATAGTGAATCCTTCTCCCTCTCTCTCTTGGAGCTTGCACTCCCCCAGGTTTGAGGCCCGTTTTGTTTATTAAGAGAAAAAGATTTTTTTTAGCCAGAGAGAGCTCACCTACTTCATAGACACCTAACACTATTGACATTTTGTAGGCCGTCATTGGTGGAAGTATCAGAAAAAGGTTAAAGAGGGAACTGGCAATTGGAAGGATACCACAAATCGTTAGAAACAGTATTTATTAGTTCTCAGCAGCTCATTTTCTTCAGGGCCAGGAGAGTGAAAAGCCGCTGTAATTACTAACTACAAATGTTTACATTATCCAGAGAATTGCAATTTCCCTTTAATTGTTGATAGTGGTTCAGACACTTGAGGTAGAGGAAATAAAACATAGAGGGAATAAGATCAGTCACTACAGCCAGTTCTCACTCTCTCATCCTAAGGTGAAACAAGCTGCTGTGAACACAGGGGCAGTACAAGGACAGTTTAGCTAAAAGCTAAAAACTTTCAAAAAGTTGAAAATAAACCAGCATGTTGTGGTACCAAGCTCATTTGAAAAATTACGAAATAGCACCACAGGTTTCTACAGAGCAGATTATAACTCACCTACATATAACCAAGTATTTTGGTCCATAGAATAAGTATACGGGCTCACCAGGCAAAATTTTATGTTTGCAGTGAATTTACCTTCCTTGAAAATCCCCTTTGCACACACAATTAGGTCATACTGCTGCCATTTGCTTTCTTCCCCTTGTAAACCACTTGGCAGACAAAATCCCAGCTATGAACTAATAACGTATCTTGAACGCCTCAGCAAACCAAAAAACATGTAACTACTGAAATGTTCTGCCTCGGGAAGGTATCCTGCACTTAGGAAAGTATATTACATTTTACACATGACAAAACAACAAACTGAAGCACCTCTGAGCTGAGTCTTGTGGGAAAGCTAGGAGTTAACATCAGTCACCAAAAGCAGGCTATAAATGTAGTTATGCTTGTTACCAGTACTGGGAATTTTATTACAATATTCACTAACCATTGTGTTTATCAGAGAACTTATATCTACTTAACTCATGGCACTCTGGAAAAGATTTCCTGAGGATAATTAAAACCTGAAATCCCGGGGGGATTAACGTCAGCAAATCTCAGCCCCCTAGGTCTAAGGGATTGGTCTGAGGATTCATAATGTCCTTTACATAGTCATTAGTGTTTCAGGCTGCCAGTTTCATGTACCTTCAAAAATGGCCAGTACAGCCTTTTGTCAAAACAAACAAAAGCAAAGTGCACTAGGGGAGTGGTCGGGCCAGGTAGTGAAGCATTTGACCTTACACCTTTGTTTTGCTTCTGAAATGGCTTTGCTTTCCCCTGGCATCCAGTCGTTGTCCAGGTCATCAGGGCAAGTTTTAGTGTGTTTCCTTTATTCCTGTAGGGCGCTCTCACTCACACACCCTACAGATAGTAGTAGAAAAAATGCGTGACAAAGATTTTTAGAGGAAGCAAGAATAAATGAAAATGCCATACTAGGAATATAGTAAAAGCCGGGGGACTAATAGATAGGCCTTTTAGTCTAGGAAAACAGGAAACCACATCTAGGATACATATGGATATTTTCATTTAAAAGAATCATGTGCTAATCGTATTTTTTCACTGATGGCAACTACTGGTATGGGGTAGGGTGGGCAGCTTGCAGCATAAGTTAAGAGGAGGATGGTCCTAGAGGCAGATAAATTGACAGAAAGTCATTTTCAATTTCTAGTGCCACAAAATGACCAGGTAAGCAGGACTCCCTCTACAGTCCTCCTTTGAACACAAATTTGGCTAAAGTAAATTCGTGGGGTTATGGAGATACTGACATGGTATTCTTGAATCACAGTTCTGGAGAAAAAAGTTCACAAAATGGGAATTATTAGGTCTTGTGGGTTTTTTTTCCCCAAAGCAGATGTGTTAGAGCCCTAAAAAGTAGCACTGCTCCTACAAGTAGCACCTACAGGTAACACTGCTCAAACAAGAATGTGAGAAGACAAAACGCCATCATAACTAAGTAATTAATGATATTCATAATCATATGAAGGAATAAAATTTAAAAATAAATGAAAACTAAAGAATCTTGCATAAAATACATAGGATATAGTCACAGGGAAGCATGAATCCTGATATGCTGGCTTTTTGTATATTTTGTTTTTATTGAAGTTTTCACAGGCACTACAGTTACTGGACTAGAAAGCAAATATTAATACATTAATAGTTTGTCATACAGAATTGTAAGATACTTCCTAAAAAATTATGTTGCAATTTGCATGTTTTATATTTGCCAAAATCTTTGGTTTATAGGTCAGCACACAAAAAATTAATCCCCCAAAAGACAGTGTCCATTAGGTGTAGTTAGGGGGATCCTCACTGGATCATATACTGCCTAGTATATACACTGTCTGTCATCTGCACTTGGAAAAGGTGAAGAGTGAAAATAATTTATCTTCCACGCCATTGTCCTGTATTCTCTCCACCAGGCTGCCAAAATTCAGCGTATTGTGAGGATTAATTACGTATGTGCTATGCAGTATTATAACACATGAACACCATTTTTTGCAAGATGCAGGGGCTGCCAAGGTGGGCAGGGGCTGGGGCACATGGCATACATAGAGAAGCTGAAGGTGGGTTTGTTCAGCCTGGAGAAGAGGGCATTGAGGGCGAACCTTATTGCTCTCTACCTCATGGGTGATCATAGGGAAGACAAAGCCAAACTCCCCTTGGAGAGGCACAGTGAAAGGATGCGAAGCAACAGACACAAGTCACAGGAAGGACAATTCTATAAGGAAAAAAAAAACATCTCCCAATGAGCAAAGTTGAACCCTGGAGCAGGTTGTCCAGAGAGGTGGTCTCTGTCCTTGGAGACATCTAAAACTCTTCTGGATATAGCTCCAGGCAACCTGGTCTAACTGCAAAGATCTTCTTTGAGCATGGGATTGGATCAGATGACCTCAGAGGTTATATTCTGCAATGCCATGATAACTATGCAACCTAGAGAGGTACAGAGCCATTTGCATAAAAACAGCAATTTTAAGGAGGCCACCACAGCAGGAATATATAAGAGCAAATGACTGAGTTTAAAAGACACTAAAAAATACCCTTGTTCATATCTCTTAAATTATTTAAAAAACAAAAGGGATTCTGAAATTCTGATTTACAAATGAGTTGCACTTCTGAAGAATACATAAAGTAAGAAAATAGTTCAAACACTGATAATCTCTGATTTCTCTGGAACATAAAGTACAAGCAGAATTCCCAGCTGGTTAAGGTAGCAAACATGGGGGTGGAGAGAAACACTAATTATACATTAGCTCAGTTAAACTAATTCATGTGGGACTGCATCACATGAATTGATGAAATAAAAGTATATGAAAAGATGGAAGAACTAGTAAACATGTAATCGTTGTAAACCCATCTCTGTAATAGGTAGCCTGGATTTGTAAATGCTACAGTAAAAATAAGACTTTAAAAGAGATGAGACCTGTCCAACCTGCATATAGCCTACGATTTGTTTTCAACAGCAATTAAACTGACAGTTAAATCAGCAGAAAAAGAGTGTAAACATCAACTGCAGACAGAAAGCAGCCCCTAGGAACTTCCTGGAAAAGCGAAGTAATGATAACTCTGGGGGACAAAACATAGTTTAACTATATAGAAAGACAAATTAAGTCAATAGAATTGAGGTGTTTGATTATACCAAAAGGGAAATAACTTGGATGTTAAAATAAAAGATAAAGAGATTCTGCTCCAAATCTTCACCTGGTGTAAATCCTACAGCTCTAGGAAAGTCAGGGCTAGATCATGGCTAGGTAGATCATGGCTAGGGATCCAAACTTCAAGATGTTTATTTTGGAAGAAAGTAAGGTACAGTTCATACCCTTCTTTTCACATTGAATAGTGTTTTGTTCTTCAGACAGTCCTCATAATTCTAACAAATTACTTGCAGAACAAAATAATATTCAAAGAGCTGAAACATCAAGGTTTAGAAGAAATTAGCAAAAGTGAGCAAACCTGATAGAGGAATGTCAGCTTTTGCACCCATAAACAAAGCTGCTGCTCCTCTATGTCCCTGAGGTCTAAAGAATGGGCTATATATACTGTATATCATTCAAAAGCTGTTAACACATTACTTTCACCTGGAAAGACACACACATGTTTCTGCATCTTTGATAAATGCCCTATTTTAGTAAATTAAATCAGAGCATATTGTCATGAACAGGTACTTTTAGGATAAGCAAGATGCATTACTATGAAAAAGTGCTTGTGTACATTGCCTATGTGATTATGCTTAATTTATAGAACTTGCCCTCTGAGAATGGTTTTAGTCATTTATTTCGGGGTGTATTTACATAAAAGTGATCCCATCAGGATCTGTAGGTTAGCACTGAAGATATCAGTCGGCCTTGGTATTCAAAGTGAAGTTCGTTCTCTCCTCCACAATTGTCCATCTGTGACACTGCATAAATAACAGACCTGCAGTTTTTGAGGGCCCCACACAGAGATTTTGTGATAATCTTCTGAATCTGACCATAGCTTCAATGTTTGGTTGTGTAATTCGTGGTTTAGCTAGAATGTCTTAGAAAGACCTCACATCCTGATTTTGAAACTTTGGGTAATGGAGAATACATGACTTTTTTATTAGATGGTCCAACAGTCAGTTATCTTCAGCTTAAGAAAAATAAATCTACATTTAAATAGGAACTGAATTTCAGCCTTTGAAGTCATTCATTCCATTGCTCTGGGCTTCCTTTTCCACCCGCTGTATTTTGTTCACTTAGCCCAGATTGAACCAACATGTTGCCTGCAAGCAAAATTCGTCCTGAGTGATTCTTCCATCTCACCCACGATGACTTTTTTCCCCAAGAAAATAGCTCTTGTGCAGGTCCGTGTGCAGGACCAGTGCAAACCATGCTGCTACCTCATCCAAAGCAAAGGCAAGGCAGGGGACAGTTTTGCCCACATAGGACTTGGAGTGTCCGCTGTGTCTCGGGGTGGGGAAAAGCATCCCAAGTCGCCTGCCTCCACCTTTCTGACTGAAGGCGGAGAGGCATGTGACATACAGAGGAGTGACACGCCACTGTACCATCAGCGCCCACAGGGATTTAGAGAGGACCATTGCTTCGTCAAGGGTTATCACTGTGTCCAAGCACGTTGTGGAGGTAGGGAAAGGAGTATCTCCTGTACAGGCAGTGTGCGTGTGAGAGCTGGAGAAGGAGGAGGAAGGTGTGCTTCCTCCACGGGGCCAGCCTCAACCGTGCCATGTGGCTGGTGCTGCTGCCACCACGTCAATCAGCAGAGAGGGCCCAGACTCACACCTGAACTGCCGCATTTACATAACAGCTTTTCTGGGAAGGGAGTCTTCCTTTACCACCGCTGCACAGTGTCTATTACAGTGTCTATTACAGATAACAACTATAGCACAGTGTCACCCAAGGAGAGGAAAAAGTACTGGTGCTGACTTGCAAGTGGAATAAATTGTTACATTTCTTCTCATAGCTTGCCATGACTGAAATTCCTACTCAGTGTTTTTTCTGCCAATTTCTAACATGTTTATTTAGGGAAAAACATTTAGATGGCTTAGATGGGTAGGAATCCTCCCACTCTTAGCACAATACTTTCAATGATTTACTTTCCTAGCTAGATCTTTTTCCCTTTATTACTCAGGTAAATGTCAAACAGCAGTCTTGGCCTGCGTACAGCAGATAATGCATGTTGACTCCGCTTCTAACAAATTAATGATGTATCTTTGGTAAGACACCATTTTCTGAATATTCATTTTCTCAGAGGGATTGGATTCTTTCTGCTGATTTCAGCAGCCTTTGTTCTCAACCACCAATCACCACTATTATCATCTAGTAAACATGATATCCTGAAGCAAGGGTTCGACCAATTCTAACAGAATTCCGGCAACACCCAACTGACTAAAAGAAACTCAGGGAGATACCTGAGATGACAAAACATTTTAAATGTTAGAAAATTAGGACCTTAGCATGGCTGCTGCCAATGAAGAAAAGCAGCATGTCTAAATAGCTGTAGAAAAAATGGCGGGCGGGAGGAGGGAGAGCTTCACAAGTGATAATTAACTTAGTGAACTATATCACAAACAGTATTGTAATTTTGTAATAGATCTGAAGTGGAGGAAAAGGTAATATGTAAAATCTTCTTAATGAGCATTTAAACACAGAGTCTCCAAAGCAAGAACTGAATCAACAAGGGCACATCTCACTGAGCCAAATCTTACTGACTGTCGTGGTTTAACCCCAGTCAGCAACTAAGCCCCACACAGCTGCTTGTCCACTCCCTTCCAGCAGAATGGGGGAGAGAACTGGAAGAGTAAAAGAGAGAAAACTCGTGGATTGAGATAAAGACAGTTTAATAATTGAAATATAATAATAATAATAATAACAACAAATTGTAATGAAAAGGAAAATAACAAAGAGAGAGAAATAAACCCAAGACATACAAGTGATGCAAATGAAAACAATTGCTCACCACCAACTGACCGATGCCCAGCTAGTCCCCGAGCAGCAGCCCCCCGGCCAACCTTCCCCCTAGTTTTATTGTTGAGCATGACATCATATGGTGTGGACTATCCCTTTGGTCATTTGGGGTCAGCTGTCCCAGCTGTGTCCCCTCCCAACTCCTTGTGCACCCCCAGCCTACTCGCTGGTGGGGTGGTGTGAGGAGCAGAAAAGGCCTTGACTCTGTGTAAGCCCTGCTCAGCAGTAACGAAAACCTCCCTGATTTATCAACAGTGTTTCCAGCACAAATCCAAAACACAGCCCCATGCTAGCTACTATGGAGAAAATTAACTCTATCCCAGCCACAACCAGCACACTGACACCTTGCTGTCTCCTAAATTGAGGCGACAAGCTGTCTGCCTCAGGGAGAACAGCGAGCCATGAGCTGACGAAACAGGGGAGATGTACTCAGATATGAGTACAGCCACCATGTTCTAATCTCTCCTGCCGAGTATCTCAGCTGTATACCCCTTGGACTTGCACAGGCTGCCCTAATTCACAGCCTGTTCAAATGCTGCATTTAATGCTTCTTTTGCCTTTGATTTTCAGGAGTTTATAGAAGCTCCTAAGGGTGTGATAAGTTATTTACTTAAGTGAAGAGGTATTTAGGTGCTTTGCAACATAGATACATGCTTTAAAGAATTTTCCAAAGCATTTACACAGGCAATTGCCATCTCTGCTAGTAAGCATGAAGCTTTTCAGTATCTTGAGACCCATACATTTCTTTAAAAATCTGGACTATATGCTTGCTGAGGTCATTTAACACCACTCATGGTGAGCTATGTTTGAAGAATTAAGCCTCAAATGGGCTGTATTTTTTGTAGCTGCAACAATACTAGGGAACTGGACATAATACTGAAATAGAGATGCTAATGAACCTCCTGGTGATAAATCTTTCAGGCCAGCTGGTCAGTTAGTTTCATTTTGAGTTGTTCTGCATATTCAGTAACCTTTCAAAAATAATACAAATAGGACATGTTTTGAAAATAAAGACATATACTCATCATAATAGTCTTAATCCTTCAAACCTTCTTGCAGCCTACCACACCACTGGGCTCCAGAGCAATTGTAAATGGAAGCCCCACCCAGGCATAAGTAAGCCTGAATCCTCTTCAGAGAATAAGCCTAAAACTCAGTTCATGCCCATTCCCCAGGGACTAATGTGCAAATTATTTTCTCCTAGTATAAGGAAAAGTCTGGTAAACCAAATTGGCAGTGAAATAGTTCAGGGAATTGGACCCATTAGTTACTAGACCACTGATTCAAAACCCCATGAAGATTCAGCAGAATGAAAGAATGAATAACTTTATCTCGAAAGTTGGTTTTGACCACAGCTGTTTACAAAACCAAACCTTCAAAGGCAAATATCAGAGTACTTCATGTCTTTTTAATCCCTTATAAAACGATTTATTATTTTGATTTCTATTTCAAATGCTTAAGAACGTTCATTATGAAAAGAAATATAGCTCAGCAGGATCCTCACACAATATGTTGATTAAAATTCTATGGTATTTATTTAAGACCGAGAGAACTGTCCCTGGCGTAATGCCAGTATCTTTCACTACTGTCTACAGTCAGCACAGAGTCTGCATAACTGCAGAGGTTAAAAAGGCTAAATTTGGGTACATTTACTTGCTTCTTTAATTATTGAGGAGAAGACAGTTGATCACTAGAGGCTGATAACATTCCTACTGTTAAAGGCCTTTTTATCTCCCAGGGTAATGAGAGACTTTACTTTTTATATAAATAATTATCTCTATATAATGCTAGGGGTTTTACATAGTTTGTATTAATTTTAATTAAAAACAAGTAATTATGATACCAATACAGACTGACTATGCAAAGATGATAAATTACAAATTATTGATAATTAAATATTATATGTGAAGGTACTTAGAAGTATTCATATTTATAATTAACAATAATCTGAAATAAAAAGAGGCATATGAAGACCCAGACCTATTACTGTATTAAGTTTGTCTTCCTATAAGCTCCTGCTTTCTCTTATTAAATTATTCATATAAAAGCTTATAATTAAATATTACAATATTTAATTTTCTTAGCACATGGTCAGTAAATTACGGGCTTTAGTTGGTACCTTTTCTTACATTCTTTTTGTTCTGACTGATACAATACATGTCTTGTGGCAAGTAGCTGAATTTTTTCAACATTATGATTTACAGTTCTCTGTTCTATTGGTAATCTGGTAATTGAATAGTTTGTGCATGGCTAAGCTGTTGTGGCAGTTCACCTCTGTATTTTTTTAATTTTTTTTTAATTATCTCTGTTGTGGAGAGATTTGTGGAGGTTTACAGGGAAAATTAATTTAAATATTTGCATATCTGTTTTTGAATAGAAAGTCTCTTTTGACAATATTTTTACTTTTAATATTCATAAAATAATCTCTGAGTTTACCTGCGTGAGATCTAAGAGATATTCCAGATTTCAGAATGTCATACTATAAGTTAAAGTGTAATGAATTTTGGTAGATTGATGTGAATCTGATTTTCAGAAATGTTGAGTCCCAAGTCATACCAGTTCAAGTTAATAAGAGCAAACAAGCCTTTGCTTCTCTAAAAAAAAATCAATCTGTTATGCAGTTGTGCATTTTTAAATGAACATCCATAAATGCTCAAGAATAAAAAAGAACATAATAAATTGAACTAATTCTGTTAGCTAATGTGCAGTATGGACTTGCATTCATGTTAACAGCAGAAAAAAAGGTTTCAGCATCAAACAGCACCAGGGCTTTTTTTATTTATTTTAGATAACACCATTGTTAATAGCTGTCATGTCACAAGTGAAATGAGTGAATGTGTGCATATGTATCTGTGTAACAATGTGCAATAATAAAGATGTAATAATTGTGTATGTGCTCACATACACAAGGTAAATCTCACTATCTTTGTTTGAAGGGCAGCATGGCTCCAAACATTTTTGCTTTTGAAGCCTCATAGACCATTTCCCTTTCTTCATTTCTCACTCTCTCTCTAGGGTGAAGGACATGAGGGCATGCATATTGCTGACAGGAAAAACCTTGCTTAATGAAAATAAGCTGAGCTAAAGATTCTAGAAGAAGGATACCTCAACATTGAAATGATATGTATTTGCTTTCTGTGCATTTTAGCACCAAATGGATGAAACACTGGTGCCAGCAACTGGAGTGTAGATAAGGAACAGATCAAGAGCTTTTCGTGTGGAAAGATTGCATTAGCCCAGGGAACAATAGTCTCCAGATACTGCTGAGCCACAGTGTAAAGAGGAAGTATAATTTAAACAAGTGAAAGCAGGTATATATTACCCACTGACCTACTGCCATGGTTCTCATTTCTTAACCTTTAAAGAGAAACATCTATTTGTTGGAGGACAAAAGAATGGTCCCGGTGTAGAAGAGAATGTGACATATCTCAATCCACAGTAAAATATGGCTTATGTTTATGGAGCATTCTTCACACAAATGAATACATACATATACAAAGTCTGTCATTATTAATCTTGTTTTCTTCCCTGAAAATAATAAAATATCAAAACAAAGCCCAAATGTTTCTATGCAAGGGTTTTAAATGAATGTTTCACACAAGAGAAGCAATCTTTCCAATTTTATAAGTCATATTACATGACTGCATAAAGGGTGACTGCAGACACCCTTTATTCAGCATTACATTTTATCATCGTTATGGGAGTTTTGCCTTTCACTGTAATACTTAGGGTTCATCCCACTTCTAAGCGGCCATCTCCATGGCCCAGTCCCAAATTGCTACAGAGATCCCTCCATCACAGGCTAGCAACCTGCAGGGAGAGAAACCAGGAAATGGGTCAGCCCAGCTCAGCAGCGTTCAGCTAGGTGAATTCCTAAAAATTTCCCACGGCAGTTCAGATCACTTTAAAATTTTTGCATGCTGAGATTATCTTATATTTATATATAAAAATATTGCTGAGTTGTGAGAGCTCTCTTGCAGGAAAACCCCATGAGCAGACCTAGCCAAAGGAGGGGCTGCTCCCCCAAAAAAGCAGCCAGGGCCTCCAAACTCACTACAGTCTGAGCAGAAATGCGTACGTAGAAGCCAGATGGATCTGCTAAACTTGGTGTCAGAACAGACCAGGCTTTGAAAAGAATCCAAGACAAAGTTTATGACACCATTTTATTGGGATTTTAGAGACAACCTCTTATGGATATCTTTGAAGAAAATGGGTGATTGTGCCTCAGTTTTCTCTTCTCATTATGTTCAGTTTTAATAACACTATCACTAGCTCATCTTGTGAGGAATATTAAGGAAATAGCTGTTATAAAAATAACACACAGACAAAGGGCATTAACCTGGAAACTTTTGACATCAACAGGCCTACTGGCATGCATTGAGCCCCACAGAAAATTTTTAGTTAATATTTAAACTATCAGCAATGTATCACCTTAACGCAAGAGTCTATGTTACTGAATATCATTTATTTTAAGGCATAAATTTGTTTGTTTGATCTCCATATTATCCTGTAATGACCCCTTTGAGATGATCTTCTTTCAACACCATCTGCTACCAGAAAAAGCAAGTACATACACGTATACTTTTTCAAATCTTCATAAGCAGTTAATATTTTCCCTTGGTACAGTAACATAGTCCACAGATAAGACTGGTCATAATCAGAAAGGAGAAAACCTACAGCCTGATGAATTTAATATTATGTATTTGAATATTGGCTGGTAGTAAATAAACAGCTACTTACTGAGTTTTATGCAATATTTAAAATAACTAATTTAACTATATATTATTCTAGAATACCAGCCAGGAAACTATATCCATCCTCCTAAGACTAAAAACACTCCTAGTCCTCCTAAAACTAAAAATATCATGTAAATAATATTTGCCCATAGAGTAACGTACCAATTTTGCCACCTTTACAATTACTGGTTTCACAACATAGAAATGATTGACTTCCCAGTGGGAGGTATTATTCAGCACAAGCAAAGATAGGAGAACATGACCTGAGCAACATGCTTACCTAAAAGTTGATCTTGTTCCCTCTGAATGGCTTCACAAACTGCCAGGGAAGCAGGACAATGTATTTGACTTTATGGGCTCCTTTCAAAGACCTAGTAATTCCTTTCAGATAGATCCACCTTTCGTAAGTCAGCTTTTTGTTCCAGTGTGTATCACAGCTACCTCATACACCATGGAAATTACGGAGCCTCTCTACTGGAATCAAATACAGTTAAGGACAAAAGCTGTTTTCAAAGTGACATATTTAAAAAAATAACACTTTCAGTGTAATTAATAGAGCTGTGAATTAACATTGTTATTTTCCACCTCAGACCAAATTATAGCCTGAGATAAATATATGCTGTTTCTAGCAAATTCCATAAAGTACATTTACAAATGTGCATGCACTATTTAGAGTTTTAGTAGAACAGCCATGTCTCATGCCTTTCACTATGTCAGAGCCTCATCTTACACCTAAATTCCAAGAGAGACAGTTTCTGTCAGATTATTGTATCTCTCCAAGACATTTAGTAGAAGACTAGCAGTAAAGCTACCACCTTGGCTTTTCTCTTTGTTCTGTTAATCCAGGTATTCCAAAATTAACATGGGGGGATTTTTTTAGTTTATAACCCCCCCAGCCATGTCTCATGCCTTTCACTATGTCAGAGCCTCATCTTACACCTAAATTCCAAGAGAGACAGTTTCTGTCAGATTATTGTATCTCTCCAAGACATTTAGTAGAAGACTAGCAGTAAAGCTACCACCTTGGCTTTTTCTTTGTTCTTGTTAATCCAGGTATTCCAAAATTCTTGGGGGGGGGGGGGGGGGGGATAAAAATAAAAAACCTTGAAACAGTGGAAAACAGTCAGCTAAAGCAGACAAGGGGAAATTGTGGTTAAAAGGAAAAAGGTTTAAAACCACCATGTCTTATTTTATTCCTTTCTCTCTTACCTCAAGACTCGTCCTCAGGTATATACATGTGTGGTCTACAGAGACCCCAGAAGAGTTCCCTGTCATACACCCATATTTATGCATTTAAAATGTGGAAAACACAACTTCTTTCTCTTTGCTGTTGTAACACAGTATAACCAAATGTTAATATTTCATGACTGTGGGGCACATTGCACCCATGAACACAGAAGCACTGTGTGCAGGAAGGAAGAAAGTACCACTATCTCCACTGGGAAATCTGAGGGCATAATTTTGTGTTACAGCTCTATGGAGCCCATCTGAACTGGCACTCCTGGAGTGGGCAGCCCCACTCCCAAAACACCTGCCCTACCTGCAGAGGTAGGTTTCTAAAATTGTCTTGAGTCTGACCCCGAGTCTGCGCAGCCACAGGTGATGGAGCCAACAAAAATAAGGTATGGTTTTGCAGGGTGGTGGTCTGCTGTATGAGCCAGCTGAAGCCAGCTGACCCTGTAGCTGCACAATTGCAATTTCCAATCAAGGGGAAGGGGCCAAAGACAGATGGGGGAGTGGGACTGCTGCTTTCAGAGGCAGTCACTGTTAGATGAAGCTACATGTGAAACCCATGCTGAGATATAAGAGCTACCAGGGTATGACGTAGTGGCAGTACCCAAAGCTGGTGCGGGTCTAGGTCTCCAGCCTCATGACCAAAGTGCTCAGAGAAGAAACTACAACATGTATAGTTGTGAGGGGGGTGAGAGGACCAGACCAAGTCAACTATATTTTAGGTAGCTAGGTCATTTGCTGAGTGGGGATGTGCTTAATGTTTAAATGCTTCCCTGAGCTGCCACCTTAATGAACTCCAATGAAGAAAGGCTATGATGGGAAAGGAAGTTGAGGGGAGAAGATGCAGAAAGAAATTATGATGTTGGGAGAACCAAAACAAGCCTTTCTATCCCTGATCTTCCTCCACAGGGGAAGGGAGGGAATAAACAATCCACATTTCCTGATTTATTGCCAGTCATTGACTTGGCTGTAACATTTATCATTTTTTTAATCCACCACAAATTCTTTTTTTGATCTCACGGCACAAGCATATCATCAGCCAGCAAAAGTCTCTTCTTCCTCCCTTCATGGACCAGAGCACAGAAAGGGACAGTACACAGCATGCCATGCCTCTGCCCCTCTGTGAAAGCTCAGTGAGGTGGTGTAGCACAAGCGTGTGACCTTCCTTCCTTTCTGCCATTCGCTTTCAAGCCATTTGCAACTTTGTGCTGGGATGACTGTTGTGCCTGGAACTTTTAGAGCAGAAAATGGAGGGTAGGGACCAACACAAGTATGGTTTCCTCTGTTCTTCTCCTCCCCCTTTCTCCAGCACGAACACCAATGATGATTTAACCTGCATTGTTCATAGAATTAGCGTATCTACTACATTTTGCTGCTCTAATTATCATCTGCTTTGTTTTCCTCTGCCTCTGATTCTCCTCCTCATGAGATCAAGTATATTGTCATGTACCATTTGAAATTGCTGGAACACAAAACACTAGCATACATTTCACAAAATTATACATTTACAGTATATGTCCCAGTTTTTTAGCATGGGTGACAATGATGTACTTTAGTTACAATTGAGAACATCAACAGATTGTATTACAATCTGTCACACATTCTCAGGAGGGAGAAACTGGCAGCTCGCTACTGAAGAACAGTAATCAAGCATCTGGAATATTGTAGTACAAGTAGATTTTATATGATCTGACTAGTTGAAGCAATTTATAATAATGACTTTTTAAAAATGAGCTTGCCAACAAGAGGTCTCTGTAACAAGCTTATGTTCATATTGACACCAGAATACTTAATGCATGTGTCTCTCTGATCAATAGTATCTCTCATCTGTTTTACTAATGACACTGTTCTAAATTATTTGCAACCAAAATAGATGCACCTTAGGAAAAAAAGATCAATAGTATCTCTCATCTGTTTTACTAATGACACTGTTCTAAATTATTTGCAACCAAAATAGATGCACCTTAAAGGAAAAAAAAAAAACAACCTCCTGGTGCTAATCAAAAGTAATACCCTATTTTTATAGATGCCTAATGCTCAGGAAGAACTTTAAGAATGCTCAGTAAGCAAAACATTTGTGTCATTTTCTGCACCATTGGCAAGTAAAACATAATAACTGCTTTCTCTCATGTGAGGAAAATGATATATTGAACAGTCTGACAAAAATAGAAAGGCTGTGAAAAGATAGTCCAAAGGGGAGAAAAAATGTCCTCCGGTCTCTATCACTTTGAGCTTGGACCATTACAACAGTTCCTTTTGTTCAAAGAAAACTAATAAGAAAAGAATCAAAGAAACTGTGAATATGATGTTTAATTCCTGAAAGCACAAGTTATTAATGTTCTAGCTGAGGTGAAAAGCTCAATATAGTAGCCTACAATAACAGGGATCCCAGGCCAAAAAACTGCTAAGCTGCTTCTAAGGTTGTATCTGTCAATCACCAGCACACAAGACAGAAAGGAGAAAGCTAAAGAGAATGCTACAATGTTCTTTCAAGAAAAATATTTTAAAAGGAAGACAAAATGAAATTCATAAGTACCCTATAAAATTATTTTAAAATCTAGTTATGCACAATTAGATTTATTAAAAAATCTTAAAATTATTCCTATCTTCCAATTCTGAAAATATGTATGTGAAATGGAGACTTGAAACAGAAATTTTAGCACAGTCCTTAAGAAGGATACAGTTTATGATCAAGGTATGTGGTTAAGAATTAAGGTCTAAGACACTTCAAATCTGAAATACTTATGAAATATATAGTAAGGTGAATTAAATAGTTTTGATTTATTGCTAGACTTAAAACCAGAATAGCTAAGCACAGACTTGCAGAGCCTTAAACCCATGGTCTGACCCAGTTCTCACAATCAATGACACCTGTGCAGCAAGAAGACTGGGAACAGCAGAGGATATGAGCTAAATGAAGGGATCAGACTAGTTATGCATTGTTCTTGCTCCTCATCCTCCTCCTTCTTCTTCTTGACCCCAAAACAACTTCTTCTTTAGTCAGGCTAGTCCTGAACGTCAAGACCCAGGCTGGGCCACATTAAGCACAGGAGGAGAGAGCTGCTATACCTCTCCTTCCCCTCCGGTCCAACAAGTGAAGTGAAGTTTCCCATCACTTCTGTCGGTCATACTAGGCTGAAGGAGAAAACTTACTCAGGGATACCAATTTCCTTGTGCCCACACTTGGGAGTGGCAAACCTGGCGATAGACTTACACACACATACACACTATCATATTACAGGCCTTTGGTGTGTCTCAGGGTCAAGAAAAACACCATCTGCAAGGAAATCTTCACGTGACTGACAGCTCTAACCCATTCACAACTCAGTTGTAGGAGACGTAGGTCAGTAGATGTTCCTCGGACCAAGAGCCAGCCTTACATCCAGTGCCTCCCCTCCTACTGTTATGTCCTGAATCCTGCAGACCCTTTCACACTCATCTCACAGCATGTATCTGTCGATCCCTATCAAAAAAACGCTGGATCAGTCTCATCAAGAGTTAGAGCTACAGGAACACTTCTGAATTCCTCTCTTGCCTTTCTTGGAGTTGTCTTAGTGCTGACGAGGGGCTGCTAGAGTTAGATGCAGCTTAACAAGCACCATAGTTTTCAGGGGAAGCCACCACTGTCTCCCTTGAGTTTGGCCTAGCTCAACCTTATTACTTAGCTAAGCTTCATTAAATCCACTCTTATTGGAAGATGATCCCAAAGAAGCAATGGAAACCCTAAAAGCCTTATGGGTTATCAGGCTGAAGTTGGGAAGACTTCAGTCATAACACTAGTGTTAGCGAAGAACAACAGAGCCTCAAAGGTCCTGGTACGATGTAGAGGAATGAAGACACGCAAGCTTGTTTGTGTTCACACACAAAGCCTTTAGAGCAGAGAAGGAGCTTTCCAGAGCACTTGGAGTTATCCAGAGTAGATACTCCTGTAAAAAAGGGTTAAAATAAGCTCTTAGGACTTGTTTTGAACAAGAATAACGTCCTTGAGCTAGAAATGTAGCAACCCTTGGACCTTTCAGTTTAAAACTAGTTTTTGCATGTTAAGTTTGGCAGACAGCCTGACTAAGCTGCAGGTGCCTTCCTTCTGAACTTTCCTCCTAATGTTTGCTAGTTTACCTGCTGTTCTGTTTAAAAATGTGGCACAGACAGTTCAGACTCAGAGCACTGACCACGTATTCTGACTTGGAGATCTCACTGCCTGCAGACCATCGGGGTGCTTTGTGGAAGATGAGGGAGGGAGAAAAAGGGAAGCAGCAGCTCATGGATTAAGTCTGGGGAGACACAGAACAGCTATGCTGATGGAGAAAAGAGGGTCACCACAGCGCATTTGGGGAGAGCAAATTGTGCCTAAGGGCTTCAAAGTGACTGGGTATGACTCCCAGTATGAACACGGACAGTGTGGGTGATTTGGCAAATGCCAAGGGAAGTAATGAGAGGCATCAGGCAGTGCCTAGGGCATCAGTGTCTGATGTGAGTACTACAGAGGAGGTTGGCCCCAGGAAGAGGAATGAGGCGCTGAAGTCCTGGCAGGGAGCAATTGCTTTAACATCAAAAGATCGAATGCTACAGTAGCTCATTTCTTTGTTTTTACAGTCTGGAAGGCTCCACAGGGGTAATTCCTGCTCTGCTCCCTTGCCAAGGAGGAAGCTCAGCACATATAACCTCTGATAGATGTTTCTCCCCCACTGTTAGGGAACCGTAGAAGAGCGCCTGTCAGGTCAGGACATCCGCAGAGGCATAGCTAACCCCGATACACATGTAAAAGGGCCTGAGAGCTCCCTAAAAGAAAGAACTTTATGGAGGAAGCCTGAATAGCTGCTTGAAGAGCAGAAAGTCATAGAATACATTAAGATGCCACTTCTCTATGGAACAGCTTAAGCATGACCAATAGGCCTGTGTCAATAATGATGTATACAGGCAAAGCTGCTGCTTATCTGCTGCTGTTCTGCTTTTGAAGCATGAGGAAGTATAACCAGCTATTTGCATTTATTCAAAGGGGACTAAGAACAAGGACCACAAATACAGAACTGAAAGATCAAACAGGGGCCAAAAAATAAGGGGCAATCTTGGGCTAAGAGGCAAAAAAACAATATGTAGAGCCCTCTCAGTACTGACAGCAGTGCTAGAAGAGTTAGACCAGCCCTCTTCTTTTGATACTGGGAGCAGAAAGAAGACAGAAAGGCTGCTGAGATGTGATGGAGCAGTATGAGGGTCTTCACATTTAGGAAGGAATGAGCAGATAGGGTTCTTCTCTTTGGGAGGAGGAGAAGAGGAGGAAAAGTAAAGACAGCTGGAGCTTGAAGAGTGTCACAAAAAGGAGAGGGAAAGATTCCTGATCCAGCTTTCTGATTAGGATGTTATCATTGTGTTTCCTATGGCCTTGAACAGACTTTAGTAGGCTGAAATGTTGATACTGATTTTTGCAAAGCAACAACTTCCTGATGGGGTTTTCTGAAGTCAATAGAAATTGGATCACTAAAACCTACCTAAAATCCAAATCTGCACATTCATTTGTGTGAATTTTATGGCATGTTCTTGTAGATTTCCAGCCACTCTTCCCCAAGCCTGTAGCGCTGCATGGGGTTGTTGTGGCCCAAGTGCAGGACCCGGCACTTGTCCTTGTTGAACCTCATACAGTTGGCCTGGGCCCATCGATCCAGCCTGTCCAGGTCCCTCTGCAGAGCCTTCCTACCCTCGAGCAGATCAACACTCCCGCCCAGCTTGGTTTTGATACTGGGAGCAGAAAGAAGACAGAAAGGCTGCTGAGATGTGATGGAGCAGTATGAGGGTCTTCACATTTAGGAAGGAATGAGCAGATAGGGTTCTTCTCTTTGGGAGGAGGAGAAGAGGAGGAAAAGTAAAGACAGCTGGAGCTTGAAGAGTGTCACAAAAAGGAGAGGGAAAGATTCCTGATCCAGCTTTCTGATTAGGATGTTATCATTGTGTTTCCTATGGCCTTGAACAGACTTTAGTAGGCTGAAATGTTGATACTGATTTTTGCAAAGCAACAACTTCCTGATGGGGTTTTCTGAAGTCAGTAGAAATTGGATCACTAAAACCTACCTAAAATCCAAATCTGCACATTCATTTGTGTGAATTTTATGGCATGTTCTTGTAGATGAAAATGAAAATTAGGGTTGTTTGATTTGATTTGGAGGAATTCTCACTGCTATTAATGAAGTTCTGTTGCTCAGTGCACTGGAACCAACTTAAAATATTCTATCATACCTCAAAATTTACATAAATATTTCCCAAACCATTTCATTAGAGTTTAGAGAAAAAAACACAATACATAAACATAAATTCATTTAATTTCATGGTTAGTTCCTTAATACTCTTTCAGTAAATGTCCTTTAAAATGTTTTCTGTATACAATGAATTCTTCACAAAATAAGATTTCACTGCAGCATAGTGTTTGAAATTAAATATTCACAAAGAAGGGGGAAGCTACTTTTTTAATGTAGAGGTTGGTAAACTGTGAATATTAAAGACTCAGCTTTATGAATGTGTTTGTTGTATGAGTCTTTATGGGGGGGACAGGAAAACCTTCTGACAGAATATTGCTTAAGAAATCGACCAAGGCATTCTATCTTTTGGTCATTTTATGATATATTACTTCATACAGCAGCAAAGCCAAAAGCAGATTTGTTAACATCTATCACATCATTTTTCAAAATTACTTTAGAAACGTGAGCTAAATATTGGATATTGTAACAGTTTTTTCCATTATGTGTGAGAGTATAATAAAAAAGTAATAAAAGCTCTTTATTTACACAGTAGCTCAACAGTTCTGCTTACACAGGACATTTTCATCCTATTCCATTTTTAACAGTTGCAAACATAATGCTGATTTTGCAGCTGATATAGCAAAGGACAAGTCATGTTCAGCATCATGTCAGCTAGCTGTACTTAAACTCATTGAGAATACAGCTTCAATTTGAGTGTATGATACGATTACTACCAGAACTTGTCCTTTCCTACGATGCCTGAAAAATTACACCAAGCTCTGTTAGCTAACTTGAGTGTTAAAAATTACATTTAAGGAGGATAACATTTGCACTCTCTCAAGCTACATTTCTTTTACTCAAACAGGACTTCCTTCATAAGGATGACTCAGTGGGTTTCAAAAATTAAGCATTTTCTCATCTTTTATGAAGAACTTTCAGGTACAGCAAGATACCATCACAGCTTTGTGAGATGTGAACTTGTGTTGTTTTCACTTAAAATTAATTTTTTCATTTTGCTACATTAGTTCTCTGTATTAATTGAGAATCAAAAAAATAGAGCTACCTCACTGTTCCTGTTGTATTTCATTGCCAATTCTTCCCTCTCCTCTGACCACATATTCCCACTGACATAGCCGAATGTGCAGTGAGGCTCCTGGGTCTAAAGCTTAGTGCTCCGCAAGTCCTCATGGCCTTTAGCACTTGCTCTGTCTTCATCCGTTGCCCTAATACATCATACTGGGAAGTCTGAACCAAAATCTGTTCTTGGAGACAGGAGGGTAAACCTGAAGCCACGACGCTGTGTGTGCTGGCTCACACTACTCTTGTCCCCAGCTGTGCCGCCTCAGCTGGGCATCGCCCTCACAGCAGACAGGGGCTGGGGGCTTGCGGGGCAGGAACTG
Organism: Aptenodytes forsteri; assembly: GCF_000699145.1. Classification (NCBI taxonomy): domain Eukaryota; kingdom Metazoa; phylum Chordata; class Aves; order Sphenisciformes; family Spheniscidae; genus Aptenodytes; species Aptenodytes forsteri. Next base: position 2,660,413 of record NW_008795253.1, on the reverse strand, counting down.
GCAAAGACTGGCAGGGACAGTTGCTCGTCAGCAATACACCCAGATAACTTCATTAGTACCTCTATGAGTCACAGCAGAGCTGCTTCAGGATGCCAGAACAACGGTGGGATCCATTTAGCTGCTGTAATGCCTAAAACACTTAAACTGAATATTTTACCCTTGGTCTTTCTGAAACTAAACTGTGGCTCCTCCCTAAGGATAAAAGAATACAGCAAGTATCCCAAACACTTTAATAACAGACCACTGCCGAAATATTTTTAAGGACTTTCATATACGCTTCTCATATTCTATATTGGAAACACTATAGACTGTAAGGTTGCCGTGGCCAGTGGTTGCATTAGTGGTCTGCAAAGGACACTGACAGTCTATACTAAATCCTACTGGAAACATGATAACAAAATGAAGCTTTCCAAGAAACAAAAGATATTCATTAGGAGGTCCCAAAATTCAACTGATAATGAAAACATTCCGCACTAATTACAGATACTAGAATACATGTAATATCGGTATCAAATAGTAATAGCTTTGTCCTTGTTATAAAAAGAGCCTTTAAAAACAGCAATGGGAATCTTCCAGTTACATATATTTAATCAGAAAATGCCTATTCATTTGAATCAGGAAAGAAGTGACCTTGGAAAAATCTGGAAAACGACATACAAAAAGTTGAGAAAACATCAAAACATTTCATCCTGGTGCTTTGAAATTTTAAAATTACTTTTCCTGAACTAAAAATAAGTTTAGAATATAATTATAACAAAACAAAAGTTTAAAAAAAAAACACAAATAGAGAAGAAATAGTTGAAGCTATTAAATAAAGCATTTCAATTGACTTGAGCTGACTGTTTTCCTCATTTTTGGTTGTCAAGACTTTTTGAGATTTTGATATTGCATTCCTTTCTTGAATAGGACACATTTCAGGCTCCAAAAATTGCACAGGAAACAAGCAAACAAACAAAAAATCCTTCCCATCCTAAATGAAAATTCATACTTTAGGGAAAAACCTTATAGCTGTGTCTCCTTGGCCTGGTGAAGGACTACCAAAATGCTCTGTGAAGCTCCATTGTACTGCAGTGTTCAGAACAGTCCAGCTTTCCCTGACACTCATTGTTCTGCCTTCACCGTATAAAGCTCTCCAGTTTCTTTGTTTAAGACTGCTTTACAAAAGCAATTATAAAGAATACTATTTTTGTGCTTCGAGTATTCTTCAGTCAATGAAGGTTACAATAACATTTTCTTTTTAACACGGATGCTGAGCAAAAGGCCTAACCTTGCTGCTTCACAGCTCTGGAAACAATTGATCTGCTAGTTCTTTCTGAAAGGATGAAGGTAGCTGAAGTGAATGCAATATCACATGGCTTAGAGGTACAATCGACCAGTACATACACTGTCTTCAGTAGTCCCCAGCCTTGTGATGTTTAACGTATTTATCTTGTGAACGTGCTAATGAAGACAGCTAAGTAAGGATAAGAAACAGAATTACAAGATGCTAAACAACAGACTAACAGATAAAATGCAGATGGACATTTAAGAAGGCCCCTAGGAAGGGGAGGTTCTTAATCTAGTTGATTTCAAAGGGAATTAGGTGCCTAAAATTTATTATCTATTAGAAGCTAGATCCAGAAAAGTTTAATTATTATTTAAATACCTAGCTCCTACATCTTTCAAAGGGAATTAAAGATTGTGTAGACTATGCTGAGCTGCAGGTCAGCATCGGCTCACTCCCCTACAAGTTCCTTTCTAACAGAGAGCTCTGCAGCACATTGGGTTAAGCTAAATTATTTGAAAAGGTTCACAAGAACAACATGGTCCTAGGATATCACTGTATTTGGTATGTGATTGCCTGGCTGCTCTATATAAAAGGAACACCAAGAGTTGCAGGCCAGGGCAGCATTTGCAACAAGAGAAATCAGACTGAATTGACAGTAAGACTTGGATGATACACCTACAATGTACACCTGTGTGCTTGCTGCATTTAGTATAAGACAGCATGGCTGATACTACACAGATAATTTAACATCTTCTTTATCTAGTTCGACTTTCACTGATTCATATAGAGATCAGTCTTTTTTCTTACAGAAAAAGAAGGGAGGTGATGTTTTTACTGATGTTATGTCCTGGCCAGCATATAACTTCTACATTTAACAAATTAAAGCAGAGTCTCATTTACAGGTAGACACTATAACAGTTCTGTATTCAAGGATTTTCCACACCCATCAATGTATATGTAAAACTAGAAGTTGTCTTGGATTCACTTGGTGAAGTTAATCCAAAATAATAAATGCACCATTTACAGTAATTATTGCTCTTAAAAAGATCACTAGAACTGGGACTGAGAAGTTTTCTCATATCAGAGAGTCAAGAGCCACTGGGATTTTTGTTCATATGGAGTGTTTTTTTCTGGGATCTTCTGGAAAGGTTATTTAATAAACATCCTGCTAGTGTACTGACAATGACCACAGTCTCTCTTGATCTCTTCCCGTGGAACACTTTAGCTAAAGACTTTCATCTTTTATTACAGAGCTTGTGTTTTTAATGGGATGCAGAAGTGTTTTATGGCCCATGAGTTGTATAGATAGTGTGTAGCACAGATGATACTGTGGACCCTCCAAACTTGGTACAATTGCTGAGGATTACAGAGAATTAGATCTGATGATGCAGGTGACTATTTCCAGCCCTATATTCCTGTGCACTTCCCTTTTCATGTTTGATCTGTATCTCCTCACGTCTCTTACTTTTGTGGAAGAGATGGCTCCTCATGCAGCACTTTGCTCAATTTTAAGGCTAAAACACTCATCAATGAAGAAGGCCTTCATTACAATGGCTAGAGCTGCTTTCCCCCCCCCCCTTTTGTTTTTCCCCCCACAGTCCACAGGGACAGATTTCACAGCCACGGAAATTAAATCAATAGCAGCTGATTCAGGACATTTGAATTTGGTTCTCCAAAATGCTGAACAGACTAGCCCTTATGCAGCAAATTATATAAATACCTGCTTAACCTCAAACATGTTAATAATCACAAACATGTTAATAATCACAGACTTCAAAGAAAGCTTTACTTTGCATATGAATATAAACTATGGTTTTAATTTACTTTAGTGAGACTGCATAGTCTAGTGAGAGTACTCTTGTAGCACAATAAAAGCCTGTAGCAATCCTTTAAGTACAGATCTATAAATCTTTTGGTGATCATGCCAAGCCAATCACTTATCTGGTGGTTTAATGGAAAAAGAAAAAAAATCATTTATTTAAACCAGTGAATCTCAGCCTTGGAGTTCAAGACCTAATTGGTTTCCTATATCCTGAACTCTATTAAATTATGTACTCTCTATTTTTCATATTTTCTGCCTTCTGGAAACAAAAATAAAAAATTCAATTTAAAATAACATGTATATAAAATAAATGTAACATGTCAATGTGTGAGCCATATTTACCTGCTACATCTGTAGCTGTTCCACCTAATTCTTGGCAAAATAGAAAATTACTGGTCAAAATGTATTTTAACAATTCATTTATTAATTTTACCCTGAGAAGCATTTCGTTTTGTAACATGTCTTCCCTGAATACAGATGGGAATTAATAGTATGCTGTCCAGTAGAGTAAAACTTGGTAAGGTTTTTGTATAGCATATATAAGGAAAAATATGCTGACATTCCAGGGAAGCCTTTGGTGATGTAGCACTTCTCCCAGAGCCCACATAATCTCTTCCATCCATCAGATTAAAAAGTATGTGCTAGCTATACACAAAGAAAGCTTCCTCTGCATCCTAGAAAGCAAGCTCTGCCAGAGAGGCTTTATCATTTTTGACCCTTTAACTCAAATTTGTGTGAACTTCATGCTATACAGTCTGTTTGAAAGTGTAGGAAATATGTTAGAGTGATGATCAGAAACTAGTAAAAGATGTATATGCATGGTTAGAGCAAATGCTATCAATGTCATGCAGGACATTTTGTCTGGTGTGTTCCCAAAGATTTGTATCACCATATTAAGTTTCTAGTCTAAACTGTATTATTAGCTTCCTTAAAGATGGAAATTGCTTGTTACCTATGAAATATCTTTGCAAATAATTCACGTCATCCTCAAGAGAACTACTTTTGACAGAAATATGTGGAATTTGTAACCGCAAGTTTCATGTTCAGCTCAATTATAACATAAAACATCTAAGGGAAAAATAAGTGTAAGCATATGTCATAAAAATTAAAATGCTTTTAAAGGGGAAAGTCCTCTGCATAAATTTACGTACCCCTTGAGAATAAAGCAATCCACCCTTTCTAAGTGAAATGACAGCAATAGCTGTATAGCTCCAGAAATCTCCACTTGTGAATGATTTTTGGTGATGAAGAAATGCTGTCTTATAATATAGACACCTAATAATTTGGTATTAAATGTTCCATAAAATGCAACTGTAAAAATATCTAATATAATACAATTACTTATTCCTTTTTTAAATAATAAGCCAAATCCTTCAAAAGCACTGAAGTCAGTATCTTAAAAGTCCTTCACACAAAGCCTTTAAAAGTTTATGGACCCAATTTCCAAAGAATCCTGAAAGAGTCACATTCTTAGTCAAGTGTACACAAAGGCCAATATTTCTGCAGATATGACTACACAATAATAAAGAAAAACAACAACCAACTGTCCTGTGTCAGGTGGAAAATTACTTCCTGTGATTTTTTTTAACCCGTATAAAAGCTTTGAACAAACTAACCTCAGAAAACACCACTGTCTTTAATGATATTCTCAGCTTCTCTGTTAAACTTTATATAAAATTTTCTCTCATTCTCCTCCTACTTGTCTTTTACAGAAATGACATATCTCTTCACACCTTTGCCTACCCATTTTTCCCACAAACACAGTTTTGAATAAAATAAGTCATTAAATATTATATTACAGACCCAAAGAAGTCATTACCTTTACCATTTGTCAAGAGCCAGTTATGTGCTGGTCTTTGCTAGTTATAACCACTTTCACCTGATTCTTTTTAGATTTTTCCATTGTATTTATAAGTAAACTTATGTTCAGCAAATTTAAGACTCCTCTTAACACAAATATATATCAAAAATTGTTTAGCTCCACCTTCTCTCCCTTTAGACAACTAATTCAGATTAGTTTGGACACAAGGGAGGAGCAGCTCTAAAGAATTCTTTGAGCAATGATTTTTCTCATTGTCTGAGATCTGTGTTGGTAGAGGGGTTGCAGGCATGTGCTTGCAATCGTATTGCAACCCAGGGCTTAGTGTTTGGAGCTGAAAAACTTCTTTATCTCCTTCTTATGAATCTGAAATTGTCAGAAACCATTTCTTTCATAAATCACAGAGAGTAAATGAATGCTTTCTAACTTTTCCATCCACTCATCATATAGAAACATGAGGTAATATCCTCCTTCATTCACAGAGTTTAGCAGCTACTGGTTTTTAAAATCTGTTGGTCAATGTCCTCAATATAAAGTCTTTGAATATTCTCCACAGCTTCTATGCTGGGCTGAAGGACCTGCATCAGGTTTTTGCAGGTCAGGTCTTTTTACAGATATTCATGGATTCTTTCCAGTTTTTACCTCCACCTCGTAGTGTGTGGAACACCATCCACATAAGGGCTCCCTGAAGCGATAAGGCCACTAATTAAATAGTCTGACATACAGTTTGCATTGCCATATCAGCCTTAGGCAATACCTCAATTACTGTGAACTCGGAGCCAAACCTGGCAGTATTTCAAGGCAGAACCCACAAGTTTGTCGCCACTGAACCTCCAGAGACTCTAAACGATTAATAATAGTGGCTTTATGTAATCTGCAGCACAGCAATGTCTTATTTTTCAGTCATCTTAAAAATCACAGAAGATAAGAGCTTCTGTGTCTCTCCTTTTCTTTCATGGTTGCTCTCCCTCACTAGAAATTATCAAGGCCTTAGGCCCATGTGGGGAATCCCTCAGAGCCCCATACCCTCAGCGACAATCTGCAGCTGAGCATCCCTTGCAGCAAGCAGGGAAGCCATCAGGAGCCCAACAATACTCTACCCTACCCTGTAGCATCCATTTGTCTCTCAGGACCTGAACAATGTCTCACTGCCAGCACCTGCCAAAGTAACTTCAAACTTGGAAATGTTATAGAAAGCCAATATGAAGGATACAGTCAATTAAAATGAAGCAAGGATATATCTGCTATTATATCAACTGATACAGTTGGAAAAAAAACAAGCAGCTTTCAGGCACACAGATTGTTTTTCAATTAAAATTGAGATTCTGTGTTTATTGTAGATCCATGCAAACATTGTTTGCTGTAACCTGATAAAGAGCTTGTCTTTATGAGGATGGATACCATATTAATTTGCTCCTAACATTCAACATTTTGAAAAATTGAGTCATTCACGTTTCAACATTTTAACTGTGCTCTATTTTTTTTTAATTTGCCTGCACTTGCAAATACATGATTCTTATAAATATAAAAGCTACAGTTAGCTTGGTGTAATTCACATTTTATTCTACAGAATTCTAAGCCAATACCTTCAATTACTTTCTGAGTATGTCTTAAACTAGCATTGTGTTTTTCCTAAGACTTCCCATAATATTAGACCATTGCCAGCTAAAAGGAAGAATCAGGAGCAGCTGTAATTTGATAAGCAATTATACTAATGTACTTGTTTTTAACAGATTTCAGTTAATTCAGGCAGAGGAGGATAGCTATGAAGTTGTGATTTTGAAATGTGAGAAGTTCTGCATTGTCACATTAAAAATAAAACACTTTATATGTTTTATGTAACAGTTCAAAGAATGAGGAAACTTTTTTTGACTGGTATAAAACTGAAAAGCTAACATTGCAATTGTGGGAGACTGAGCTTCTGCTAAAGTAAAAAATCATAATTGGGATCTGGGATATAAAATCTATGGATTGAGATTTATCCTAAAATAGTAATTAGAACTTGCCAAGCAAAGTCACCCAAATCAAAGTAAGGTTTATGCAAGCTAGATAAATGTATTGGGTTCGCGTGGCAAGGTTTTGGTAGCAGGGGGGCTTCAGGGGTGGCTTCTGTGAGAAGATGCTAGAAGCTGCCCCCATGTCTGATAGACCCAATGACAGCCGGCTCCAAGATGGACCCGCTGCTGGCCAAGGCCGAGTCCATCAGCAACAGTGGTAGCACCTCTGGGATAACATATATAAGAAAGGCAGGGGAGGGGGGAACGACTGCACAACTGCAGCCAGAGAGAGGAGTGAGAATATGTGAGAGAAACAACTC
>NW_008795253.1:2648077-2653008 GCF_000699145.1 Aptenodytes forsteri | reverse complement strand
GGGGGACCCACGCTGGAGCAGTCTGTTCCTGAAGGACTGCACCCCGTGGAAGGGACCCACGCTGGAGCAGTTCATGAAGAACTGCAGCCCGTGGGAAGGACCCACTTTGGAGCAGTTTGTGGAGGACTGTCTCCCATGGGTGGGACCCCACACTGGAGCAGGGGAAGAGAGTGAGGAGGAAGGAGCAGCAGAGACAACGTGTGATGAACTGTCCACAACCCCCATTCCCCATCCCTCTGCGCCGCTCGGGGGGCGGAGGTAGAGAAAATCGGGAGTGAAGTTGAGCCCGGGAAGAAAGGAGGGTTGCGGGAAGGTGTTTTAAGATTTGGTTTTATTTCTCATTACCCTACTCTGACTTTTGATTGGCAATAGATTAAATCAATTTCCCCGAGTCAAGTCTGTTTTGCCCATGATGGTAGTTGCTGAGTGATCTCCCTGTCCTTATCTGGACCCACGAGCCTTTCATCGTATTTTTCTCCCCCCAGTTGAGGAGGGGGAGTGATAGAGCAGCTTGGTGGGCACCTGGCATCCAGCCAAGGCCAACCCATCACACCCCACAACAACATCTTACAAAGCTTGAACTCATTTCTCTTTTTTGGACTCTTCAAATACTTGGCCTCTTTCTTGACAAAAGTGCCCCAAACTGGGTACAACATGAGGCCCTACTAGATAACTGGATTAAATCTTTACCAAGATTTAAGATTTCATTAATATGACCAGTCGCTCTTAGAAGACTTTGTATCTCTTCATCACAAGATTCTTCCTCGCCTTTTCTATACATTTAATGAGTAAATAGCTGCGAATATTGCAATGTGATATCTGGGTAACATCTGAAAATACACCATTGATACAGCATGTGCTACAGTGCAAGCTGTGAACTAATTGATAGCACTCAGGGTTATAAAAAATACTGTCCAGGTTAATAAACAATGTGAACTTAATCTGAGAGTAAATAAACTGGAAAAGATGGAATTTGCAGTAGTACTTCAAGGTAAAGTATTAATATATTTTTAAATGAATGACTATGTCTACTGAAGAAAAGGGGACTAAAACAACTGAGGGAGAGTTTAAGGCAACTTTCCAGGTGGATATTTTTCTCATCAGAGTATAGAATATAGGTAATGTAGCCCAAATTTTCACTTTGTCCCACGGGAAAGGATGCATATCAGAAGAGACTCATCACTGTGGGAATCAAAGAGCAAACAAAAGAACTGGTAGAATAGTTGCATGTGCTGACCACTGCTAGAGAAAAAGAAAAAAAAAAGACAATGCATTGTGTAAGTTAAATAGTAGAATACATAAATTAGGGATATTTTCCAGTACTTCAGAGACATTTTATGAGAGAAGGCTAAGGTTAATTTTTTTTAATGTAAGAAATACATTGCATACGTGCTGGTAGCCACCCTTCCAAAAATACTCTGTACACCTGTGTATGTTCAATTTATCTTTTAGGTGACTCTTGCACTGCTATTCCCATTACATTCCATAACCAACATGCTGAAAGTTCAAGAGACACGTGTGTGTGGTGTATCTGTACATTTTATCATACAGATGATACTAAGATCCTCACAAGAAATATTTTCATGCATGAAAAGTGGAAGAAAAGCATGGCCAAAAGATCTGAACATCTATGAAAAGGACCAAAATTGCTGGGCTAAACTTACAGATACAGAAACGTAGACTTTGTTGGAAAAAATTCACACAGCAAAAGACACAGGTAAGACTGAAACTATCACCTATATACACCATTTTCCAGGCTGAAGTCTCCTAAAGTCTTGCCTAAAGTCTCAGTTCACTGATGAACACTTTTACATACAGTACTCCTGAATAGGACTATTCCTTGAATAGGTCCAGCTAATCAAGCAATCCAGATTCCTCTAAATAACTGCCAAATCTTCAGCATTATTTACATCTCCATCCGCACATTTTGTCATCACTGATTTCATATTTACTTCCTCATATCATTGCTGAAAAGTTGAAAAAACTTTGAGCCTAATATCAATCTGAATAGCACCTCACTAGGAAATCCACCATTTGACGATGATTCACCCCTGGCAAGCACTTGAAATCTGTCATATATCTAATCCTTAGTCCATTTATCAAGTGCTTTTTTGCTGTGCCATAAATCTAATTTTTCATTAGAATATTATTCACTGTACTTATTGCAAAAAACTTTATATACTCTATATCTACAGGAAATTTTATGCACCAAACTTCACATTCAAACAGGCTTAAAAAAATCAGGCCTATTTGAAATTATCTATTTCCTTAAAATCACATTAACTACAATGAATTGTATTCTTGTTCTTTAATGTTTTTATCAGATAACACTTTTTACATTATTTCACTTGGGTTTGATTTCAGGATAACCAGAATATATTTACATAGCTACCTCTTTTGCCCTTTTGAATTACTGGCACAAATGGGGTTAGTTTTCAACTGTATGGAACTTCCCCGGTATTCAAATGTTTATTAAAATTAACACTAGCAGACTAGAGATCTTAGCCAACTCTTTTCAAACTCCAGAGTCCAGTTATTGACGTCAGCAGTGGTATTCGCTCTGCTTCTGTGAGCAGGCTAGAAAGTTCTTCCTTGTTCTTATGTAACTCCTGTACATCAACCTTCCCAAATAGGGAATAGGAACAGTTGCTGAACATTTCCTGAGTAATTATCTTCACTTTAGCCATGTCCAATTTCATAATGGCCTATCCCATTAGTAGGCTCTCCTTTGTTCCCAATGTAATTGAAAAAAAAATTCTATTACCCTTTTTACTGGCAGCCATGACTTTTTTGCAATTCCTACTTTATTACCAATTTTCTATGCTCTAGATTGAAGCTCATTTCTCTCTCTTTTGCTTTTCTTCAATTTCATAGACTGTTTTTCTATTTCTGTTATCTTCATTGCGTCACTGAATTAGGGTGAGCTTTTAAGAAAATTAGTCTCTTTCCTGATACAGAATCATGACTTTGAAGATTTTCTGATAATTCTCTAGATTTAGTCAGAACGCCTACTTTCTAATAAGTCTTTTTAAAGGAACCAAATTTATTAAACTTCCAGTTCAGTCAAATTTATCCATTATAATGAGGTTCAAAATATTGTTGTTTCATGGTGAATTCATGTATCATAAAATTACTGCATTTGATTTTAAAACCTCTAACAGTGATTAGACGTTCTTGCTCCATAAATTCTCCTACACTTGCTTTTAAAAGTAATTATACTTTTTCCTATCCACACTTTACAGTCAGATGTTTCCTGTTTTTATTAAATGGTCTTTAATACATTCCCTTTTGTAGCTGTATTTGTTAGTCCTTAGATGGAGTTCCCAATACCATGCTAGAGATACACCAAAGTGTGCCTATTTGAATTCAAATAGTAATTCGGGTGGAAAGCGGAGGGAAAGGGGTTGTGTGCAGAACTCAGTAGACACTCTCAAAAGTGTCTATTACTGAAAACTGTGTTACCGTACCATAGTTTTCATAGATGCCTAAAGTTAGGCACCAGAATAAAGGATGTAAAATGAGCTAAGCACAAGCGACATAATTTTCTTGGAGGCACTGATCCATAACAGAGGGGTTTTATTTTTTCAGGTGCCTAAATACGGGTTTGAATGCTTATTTTTTACAATATTAGATTGAAAATTGTAAGCAATCATTATTAAACTGTTCACTTCAAGACTCTAAAATTTGACAAGGGCTTGTAAATATTGCAAGTTGTTTCCTAAGGGAAAATGAAAACTCATAATGTCGATGGACTGGAAATCCCACACCATCCCACGAGTTGTCCCACATCCTTCTCAAAAGCATTGCCTTTATCAGGTTTTGACCTCAAATCTAATTATTCCGATTTCTTAATAGAGGGAGAACTTACTTCTATGGAGTAATGAAGGGAATTTTAAGGGAAAAAATATCTGTACTTAGAAAAGGGATAAATAAGTTTTTAATTGGGCAATGTCCCTTCCTCACATCTGGCGGGGTGGAGGCAGTGGTTCCATATTTTCAAATACATTTTTAGTACAGTTGAGCTTTATCATAGTTCACTGTGCTGGTTTTGCTGGCATAGAGTTAATTTTCTTGGCTGGGGGTGCACAAGGAGTTGGGAGGGGACACAGCTGGGACAGCTGACCCCAACTGACCAAGGGGATAGTCCACACCGTATGACGTCATGCTCAGCTTATAAAGCTGGGGCAAGAAGAAGGAAGGGGGGATGTTTGGAGTGATGGCGTTTGTCTTCCCAAGTAACCATTACGCGTGATGGAGCCCTGCTTTCCTGGAGATGGCTGAACACCTGCCTGCTGATGGGAAGGAGTGAATGAATTCCTTGTTTTGCTTTGCTTGTGTGCGCGGCTTTTGCTTTACCTATTAAACTGTCTTTATCACAACCCATGAGTTTTCTCGCTTTTATTCTTCTCGCTTTATTTCTTCCCCTTCCCACCGGGGGGAGAGTGAGCAAGTGGCTGTGTGGGGCTTAGTTGCCGGCTGGGGTTAAACCACAACAGTCCTTTTTGGCACCCAACGTGGGGCTGTAAGAGTTTGAGATGACGACAGATTTTACTGGAATGTGCTAGTTCGTATTTATAGCCGTTATTGCTGTTTAGCTATTAATTGGCAGGCTCCTGTCGTTGCCATGGGGCTTGCTTGCCATACTGTATGTTAGACTCCAGTGCTCATCAGTGGCTGCTTTTTGCTTTTGCTGCTTGCTGTAGTGCTGTACTGCTGATCATCTTACTCTGCTGGGCCTGGGAACATTTTGATAACAGCAGTGGCGATGTGCCTGGGCTGGCAGATGGCCAGGGCATCGCTGCTGTTTCTGTGCTGCTGTACTGGACAGGCTGGAACTCTAGTGTGAACTCGAGTCGAAGGGACTGTGACCCGTGGACGAGTCCATGCGGGAGCAGGACACCCCGAAGCGTCTGTGGCCGTGGATAAGCCCA
>NW_008795253.1:2602859-2646781 GCF_000699145.1 Aptenodytes forsteri | reverse complement strand
TTAGTTACTGCTGAGCAGTGCTTACACAGAGTCAAGGCCTTTTCTGCTCCTCACACCACCCCACCAGCGAGTAGGCTGGAGGTGCACAAGGAGTTGGGAGGGGACACAGCTGGGACAGCTGACCCCAACTGACCAAAGGGATATTCCATACCATATGACGTCATGCTCAGCATATAAAGCTGGGGTTAAACCACGACACTTGCGTCTATCCAATGGCTATTTGTCATTAATTTTAAATATTACGTAAGTTACAAATCTTGTACAGCATAGCTGCTCACAAGAACTATGTTCCTTCTTAGGCAGAGAAAAGCAAGAAAAAAAAATTGGGTGTCATTTCTCTGACTGTAAAACTGATGTAGAACAGGTATAAGGAGAATCAGATACCCTATTAACAGATCTACTACAAAAATAGAATATACCAATGTTCATTACACTTTATTTCTGGTTTGTATTTTTGAGAAATCTTTTTGAGAACTCATACTGAGGTAAGAGTTTGTTCATCATTTGCAGGAGAGTACAGAGTTTTTATTCTTTCTTCACCTTTTGGCCTCTGCCAAAAATGATGATCTCACGGAATACCAGAACCTCAATTTGTTTTTAATAAAAGTGGTTATTGTGCACAGCTTTCTTCTTACTTGTTTATTAAAAACTGAATGTCCTGATAAAAGGTATGATGAAGGCCCCACATGTACTTGTTTTCACCTGCCTGATTTTAGCCATTAATTTGATCTCAATGAAACAGCATGTCTTTGGCAAATACAACACACAATTAAACTCTATGATCTGGTTCTAATGCTTCTCTGCTCTTGCATACTCACATTTCATTTCAATTAGTTATTTAGATTTATAAATAAATGGAATGTCTTCTCCTCTCACCCCAGGCAACCAGGTAAACAAAATCTAAGCTTAATTGTGCTGTGCTTTCCTCCCTCTGCAAAATCTTTTAATCATTCCCATTGTAAAATCTAGTGTTATGAGAACCTGGGTAATAAGAAAAATTTGGTTTGTTGTCATATTTTCTGGACATTTAATCAGCTTTTGATTATGGATCCTTGTAAGCATATTAAAGGTTGCAGTTGATTGAAAAAAAGGCTGACTTTGTACTGAAAGGGACCCAGAACTATAAACTTCAGTACTTCACAATTAAACATGATTATACAAATTCTACTTATGCTATTTGATGTCAAAGAAGGGTGGGATCATGCTGTGATTTAGTATAATATAGTTAAAAAGTCAATTAACTACAAGATACAAACTCGTAGAAAACCAGATTTCATTAGTTCCACTGTTCATGGAACTACTTATTTAAACACACGGGCAACTGACATTTACCAAGATTGTGAATTATTATTGGTATGGATGCAGAACGTGCTGGGTCTGACAGAGCTTGCTGGCTCAACCTCAGAAACAACAAAACAGAGATACATTAATCCCAGGACAACTCTTGCCCAGAAACAGTTCAACTTCTTTCATGTGATACAAAGGTGGAGGTTGTAAACTCAGCAGCCCTGATTTTGCTCCTGGAGAACCATCTCAGTGCCTCAGAATTGCACTTCTCAGCACTGTAATTCCAGGAGAGCTCCTTAGATGGGCACAGCAGCATGTGAACAGCAGAATGTGAGCAGGCTTAAGCCCAGCACCCAAGTTACCTAAGGATATGATGAAAAGACACCCAATGCACAAAGCCAGCACATACCTGGAAAAGCCAATGTTGAGCTTTGGAGCTAAACAAGCTTTATTGAGCCCAAAGTCAGTTCCAAGTAACTACAGAAACATTTTGCTTTTCAGACAGATTAATAATATTCATAACATCCAGATTTTTCCACTAGCCTAGAGCTTCTTAGTCACCTTTCTCCAGCATAACCCAGAGTTGACTATGACCAAAACACCAAAAAAAAGCAAAGTCCATTACTATGTTTGTTGCTAGAGGTAGATATTAAAGTCACAAGTAGTGATGTATATTTAACAGAACTATCCACTACTTATTTCTATTCTGTATTTGTGATGAAGCAGAAGGAGATGTTATATCTCACATGATGTTAAGGGTACAATAAAAGTTTACCATCTGTTGACAAAGAAAGATGTGAAGGAGCATTTGCTAAAATTAATTATTTCAGTTAAAGCTGAGTATCTTATATCCAAGATCCCCACAGTAACTAGCTGGGGAGCTCACTGGAACAGTCTAGGACTATTCTGAAGGACTGGGGGACACTTGGTGTAGTTCCAGTGTCAGACAAGGGCAAGCTTGAGCGTGAATCAGGGACTCCAGGCCAGCAACCACCCCCTGGAGCACAAAAAAGCTCCCGTGCCCAGCTGTACAATGGCTCACATTGCCAGCGATGTGTAAGCAGAGGTTTGCAGGTATGAACTGCCCCTGGGGATGGTACAGATGCCTCTGTTGGGATGCTGTGCTCCAGCTTCTCACATGCTTCAGGAGCTCTCGTCAGCAAGGGAGCAGCAGCCGGCACATTCCTCCACAAAGTCAGTGTCCCAGGAGACAGAAAAAAGCCAAAGCACCGTGCATGGATCTGTGATGGGAACAACTGAGAGGAAGAGTGATCTGAATGAGGGCCTAGGGTGACTTTGGCCCCTGGTAAATCCCCACCTGCCAATTTTAAAAAGAACTGAAGAACAGTAATGCTGGTTTGGCAATCATGTACTATTTTATTAATCAAAACTCATGCTTCAGGGATTCAGTCAGTCCCTTAATTACATTAGGAAGATTTCCCTTCCTTTCCTCTGCAACACACAACTGAGAGATGCATTCAGAGGGAGAGCTTTTTTAAAAACTTATGATATTGGTCAACAACAGAGAAGGTCAATCTGCTTTCTTTGCTTTCTTTGCTGCAGTCCACTTTCTTAGCATGTCTGGCTGAAGTATTCAGCTCACATGATCATATCTCCATCACTAGATTTGGAAAGTGTGAACTTCTGCTGCTGCTTGCAACAGATCATCCAGGACAACAAATATGCCGCTGTTTAGTCTCCTGACATTCGGAATGATTTTCGCTAACAGAAATCTTCGGATTATAGGGGGAGATCAGTATGCAATGTAACAGCCTTTGACATACAGAAAGTCACACTAGGTGATTAAATGGTATTCTTTGGCAAGCTGATCTGCTGAAAAATCTGACTTGCATATTCCCTACTTAAAGAAACAGCCAAGAACTTGAACACAGAAGAAAAGTAAAATAGAAATACAGACCCAGCTGTGATGGAGTCATGGGTTCAGAGGCAGAATGAGTGCTCCACAGAATGAATTCCATGGACCACTGGATCACTAACAGCAGATATTCAATAGAAAAAATAATTCAACAAGTAAGCTTTATTCTGTATAGTAGGCAGATTGAGAAGGATTCAGCTGCCTAAACATAGGTGAAAATTTTAGATGCTCCAGAAACTGGAGTTATCCACACTTGACTGGCTGGTAGACTCATCTGTAGT
The DNA here is from genome assembly GCF_000699145.1 of Aptenodytes forsteri. Lineage (NCBI taxonomy): Eukaryota > Metazoa > Chordata > Aves > Sphenisciformes > Spheniscidae > Aptenodytes > Aptenodytes forsteri. The sequence continues at coordinate 2,643,337 of NW_008795253.1, read as the reverse complement.
TGTAGCCAGAAGGAACAGGGAATCTAAAATGAAAAATATGTCTGGACACATGAATACCAATAGGTAGGTGGCAAAAGTCCATTTAACAGTCATAAACTGGGCTCTTAAATCTTCCTGTTATTCCCCAGGAAAGAGACTGGATTTTCTGTATGCTAGAAATAAAAAAGGTGTACACATCCTCGACATCAGTTTTTATTTTCCTCCCCCTTCCCCATTTTTTTGTTCAGAGTTTCATACTGAAAATCAAAAGACTAAATTTAGAAGATGAAATCTAATTGAAAAACTGCAATGGGCCACCTAAATTATGGCAATGAATTAGGGAATAGGCCTGGTTTAAAATATTGAGATAAATCAGTCAGACATCAAAGGGAATGGAATTAAAGTGGACTGATAGAGCCAAAACAAAGAATCAAACAAGTATTTTATTTTTTGGCATGGACTTATATCTGCTTATAGAGCCAACTTTGTTATGAAAATGTGGTGATGCCATACTAATAGGCTGGATTAAAGCAAAAGACAGCATTGCCTTTCTTTTCAAGGATATAATATGTCCCTACAACCAATTGTTCTTCACTGCTCCTGAAAGTTTAAAGTACTGTGTTAGACATAAGGCAACAAAAGCAAGCCTCCAGCAGTAAGTTATGCTCCTTCTTTTTTCAGATTAGCTACGCTAACAATTTGCTCTGAGAAAATACAGCTACTGTGTATGACAGAGCGAAAGCACAATACCATAAACACTGAGTAAGACAGAACCAGAAGGTATGGTTAACATTGGTCATAATGGGTAATAAAGCTTACGCAGGACTTGCAGGTCCTATCATGCTGCTGTAGGAGTATATATATATGTACACAGCATACCAATAGAGCGGTTTAATAAAGAAGGAAGATGTAAGGAAGCCCATTATTTTCTGTATCTGCATCTTGTTTCTTCCCTTCCACTTATAGGAAAGAGGACAGATAAGTAAGTCAAGCCTGACAAGTCATCAAGCAGACTATTAGCCACTTTTCTACAGCTCTGTCTGCAGGTTTGTGAGCAGGTAGGGAAAGAGCACTTTAACTATTTCCCTTCATGCCTCCATTCCTCACATCCCTCCCTCTACAGATTTGCTGAGCAGCAAAGCAAGTTTCCTTCCTCTCTGGAGCTCTCAAGTGAGACTTTCTTCCTTCTTTGGTACATCTGGATTCTGGAGGAAATGTTCCTGCTTTTAATTTGCTTTCTCCACTCTCTGCTCTCTGTTTTTAATGTTGCTCCCATCAAGACCCATGGGGTCCCCAGGGAAGAGGAGTTTGTGGGGTTTCTGCAGTGCTTCCAGCACAAAAACCGAGCAACATCTCCTTTGTAATCTGTGCCCCACAGTTGCATAAACAAGAGTTTTAACCTGCAAATGCAAACAGGGAGTGACACTGTTGATTCAAATGGTCCATATTAGCATATCACATGTAGTACAATTGGACTTAGCATAAAATCATTTGTTCTAGCCAATATATGCATTAGCTTTTTTTTTTCTCTCCAGTCAAAGTATTTGTCAAAGCAAGAATAACATTCATCTAAATTGTGATTATGGAAAATAGTTCTCCATATGATATGGTCAACCCTCCCATTAAAATATTAATTAGCAAATGATAGCAGTAAAATTTCAGGTATGTTTTTAATACCTAATTCACACATTTCATGTCCTCTGAACCATAGTTTACTTTGTAAATATTTGCTAATCTAACAAAATATGTACTGCCAGCCTCAGGTCATAATTCATGCAGATAGCAAAGAGGACTTCATGCCATTTTATAATGTGACTTTCACATTTAATTAACTCCTTTAATCTGTTAGTAGCAGACTTTTTTTCCCTAGCTCTTGTGGTTTTGCTTGTGTGACTAAAAAGCTCTGTGTACCATTCAGCACAGGTCAGCTTCCTCCCTCTCTCATAGCAACAAAATCCTGGCTACCTCTGAAGTGGATATGCTAAATGGGAGGGATTTCACATCATCTCTTGTCTCTCTAGCTTACATGCACAAAATGCCACGGTTCTGCTCAGAATGTGTTTTTCAGCAACAACCATTTTGTGTGTGATGCGAATCAGTTTGTTATTGATGACCACATCTACTCAGTAATAAAAATATCTCAATAATATAACTAGTCTGTTTTATGTTCTTTCTTAATTCAGTAATGTATGGTATATACAGACATTCTTTTCCCAATTTTTTAATTTTCCAGAAGCCATGCTTAAAGAGCATGAACTTTTACAAATCTACTTGCTATTCTTGCTTAGATAAGAAAGCCACATTCTTCTCTGGATGCTTCACTTAGACAAATACTTGATGCTAGCAATTTCTTGCACCAATACATTAAGCATTACGTTGAACATTGTAGGCAATTTTTTCTGACACAACTTATACTTTTTGCTAACACAAGGTCCAGTCCTGTAACCCTGATTCAAATGACCTCATGGGAATAATCTCACTAATTTCAGTAAATCTATTTGCATTGGTGCTGTTCAATATTCTACTCCGGCTTCCTAAATCAGACCATTAGCAAAGATATACAAAAGTATTCAGCCATAGGCAACTTGTATTTCCCTGTTTCTAAATTAATTAGCTTATCCTGCAGCATAAACAGCTCTTATTTTCCACAAAGCTTTAAAGGAATGAACTGGTCACGATTAAACTCTTCCTTTATTATGACATCTGTTATTTTTTCATTATCCATTACTAAATTTTGTTGGGTGCCCTGCAATCAGAGAATGTTTTGTTGCTGAGTTCAGTGGTAAAAGGATTGTTTCTACAAGGCACAACTGAAATATCTCCTGACCAGTTTGATGAGCTTCTGAGCTCCCTTCACTTCTAATGAAGCACCATCACTTAGCAATGATAGAGCATTTACTAGCTCTTAATAGCTTTTATTGAGAGATACTATTTACGACAGCAGAACTAAAAGTGAGTATAAGCATGTGCAGGGTGACAGCTTTGACAAGAGGTTCTGCAAAGAATATTGCTAATGCAACACCTTACTCCTCAGAGCAAAGGCAGGCAATGTGGTGCATTGCTGACCAAGCTGCTATGTTAATGCTAGAATAATTATTGAAGTTAAAGGGGTTTTGACTTAATGGTAAAAGGAAAAATTAAATACATTTACCAGTTTGGCGTAGTAATACTGCCCAAATCCATTTAACCTCATTTACGTTCATCTACATTGCTGCAGTGATGCTTCTCTCCTTTTATCTAAGTCAAAATTCTGGTTTGATAGCTTTGCTGGAAGGGGAATATGAGAAACAGAAGGTCTGCTGCAGCTGAAGGGAAAAGGAAAGATCAGGACCTTCAGTGTGACTGCAGTGTGCGTTGCCTGAATTTTCCTTTCCCTCTCCTTGGACAAATAAGAGTGCTTCTAGTCTAGGTTACCATAGTTTCTGGTTTCCTTAGTAACCCCTTTGAGAGCATTCATGTGTTTGTGTCAGCAGGAAAGGGTGTGAGGGGGTCTGAAATGGAATACAAACCTCTCAAACTTGGAGTGAAAAAATCCCAAATTTTCTTCTCAATCAACAAAACAAAACCAAACTTAAAACAAGCAAAGTCTCACTGGAAATCAACTGAAATAATTATGACTGGGTATAATTTAAATCATGATGTGACAAGGACAAGTTTGTTCTCAAATCAAAACCATTTAGGGTGTCCAGGGTAAACCTGGAAGTTGAACAGAAGAAAAGCACACTTCTGATCCTCAGGATGGGAATTTGGAGTTGTGGACTCTGACTTGCAAGGATGTTTTCTTTCTAGAGTTTTGTTGCATGGTAGTTACAAAGAAAGTGGTTACCCAGTTGAGGTGTAATATTAGCAAACAAAACCAAGGCCAGTAAGAATTACGTGTTTTCTAGTAGCTTTGTGTAAGTATAATGGAAATGCTGTCATAATAATAGACCCGGTAATATTTTGTACAGTACTTCCTCCTCCCTTCACCCAATTGGCACTAAATACCAAAATAATGTGTTTTATGAGTTAATGGCTTGATCTTGCTTTTTTTTTTAATCTGAAGTAGTGGATATGCTCCTTAACTACTTGAGAATTTAAATTTATATTTATATTTAAGTGTAGACATTTATTTACGTTTAAAGAAAACTATTTTTACTAGTAGCCTTCACTGACCCTTATTGTTGTGCATCTGTCCTGCCCTAGGAAGAAACTTGTCAGTAGATTTGCGCTTTTGCTCTTTCGCTCTTTTTTGTTCTTGAAGAGCCCTTTTGTGTTTGGAAGCTATGCAGACACTTAACTGAAGCAAGTCTTAGCTAAACAGCATAAAAAATGAATATAAGAAAAAACATTTTTACTGTGAGGGTGGTTGAACACAGGAACAGGTTGCTCGGAGAGGTTGCAGAGCTTCCATCCTTGGAGATAATCAAAACCCAACTGGACACAGCGCTGGGCAACCTGCTCTGAGCAAGGGGGTTGCACTAGATCTCCAGAGGTCCCTTCCAATTTCTGCTGTTCTCTGACTCTGGGATTCTGTGAAGTGTGTAATGGTTGGGAAACTGGCTGAATGCATATCACTGAGAGAACTAGAAAAAGCCTACAATTCATGTAAGGAGGCAGCAGCACATGTAAAAATGCTGTTTCACAAATGTAATACTTTTCTAAGTTAGTTTATAGCATTTGAGAGTTTAAAGTGTAAGTGCTTTTGAGGATATTTCCATATAAAAAATAGAAAATAGTAACTACGGCATTGGTATTAAATAGGTCTAAGGTCCTAACAACAATTTTGGTAATGATGGGATTTTGAATTATAGGGATTTGGGGAAGTTAGAAGAATTAGAAGTTACAGTTGGAAGAGTTTCATTTTTATATGACAAAAGGTACAACTCTTGTCCAATACAAATGGGAGAAAGATGGAAAACAAGTGCATAGACAACTTGAGAGTAATATGAAGGATGAAATGCTGTTAGAAAGGCAACAACATAAACATTTATAGGGTTTTTTGTTCATATTTCCCATTCTTGTCCCTAAGCTGTCATTCCTCTGTACTGTTGTTGGCTTGCTGTGTTTTTGAAGGCAGTAATGGCAAAGCTGTTGATACCACCTTTCTAATTTTTGGCTCCTGTGCCAATGTTTTTTAACTTATAGTAACAGATTGCAAAATACATTTGTTGATCTTTGTCTAACTGATTTTCTAAAATGAAAATAAGAAAGAATGACATAGGTCAGCAATGAATGGTTTAGTTTGTTTCTATGAGCTTCTTCTCAGAAGTGGTTTGAAAAAAAATTGAAGTTTTTATATACTGTGCATGAATGGACCATTAGTAACGGCCTCATTCTGTATACAACACATTACATATACATCTTTAATCAGGTAAGCAGTTTCAGTAGGTGGCTCCTAATGAGCAATTTGCTACATTTCAGAGGTGATTTATTGATTGGGTTTCCATTAATTATCAGTAGGAGCTCTACCCTTCAGTAGATATGTCTCCGTTGGCCAGTTTATTGTCCTTAAACTATTCTCCGATCCTACCTTTGTTTGATGTTCATTGCCTTGAATCTTGTAGAATATTTACTTCAGCACAAAGAGGAGAATCAGAACAGTAATGTTTTGCACCTGTTTTGCTAAGACAAAAGTAACTACCTATTGTCCACATCAAAAAACAGTCAGGACTTTTTCCTTCAGATAAATGTCACTAAAAACACATGGGATCACAGTGCACCACTTAAAAGTCTGACTCAAACCTCAGTAAAATCAGTGGGAATCTTTCTATTTAATTGAATAAACTTCAGATCAGATCCTGAATAGCCCTGGCTTATATTATAGTCAATGAAATCTCTTTCCTCTAAGAGGCAGAAGTGACTCCCTAGTGACTTCTAATGCTGTTTTTGAAACATAGAAAACTGTAAAGATTAACTCTATCCCTGCCAAAACCAGGACAATGAGAGTGCAGGATAACAAAGAAATAATTGAAAATACCATTGCCACAGTTTACTTCTTAGTTGCTGACCACAAAATTCAAGATTCAGCTCAACTGAAAAAAAAATCCAAAACCCTACAGTGAGGACTGTAGTTTGTATGTGTCCAGACTCTTGGGAGAATTTCCTTCCTCACGCTTAAACAGTCTGGACTGTAGGGGCTACTTACAATTTGGGCATCATTTTTGGTTTGCAGACTGAAAATACTCACATATTAAGTAGAATGCTTTTAACATAAAATACTAGTATAACACGTTAGTGCTATAGCTAAGAATAATATTTTTAGAAAGATACATATTATTGCATATTAATAAATCTTTCTTCTTAGTAAAGTGGGTTCCTTCCGGATCTTGATGTTTACTATTCAGTAAGATGAAACAAACGTTTGTGAACAACTTTCAGGTTTCATATGAAAAAAATAATGAGCGTTCTTTAATAGACAAAAAAAAAATCACTGAAGTTTTATTCACCGATTAGCAACTAGCTCTCATAACAGAAATGTCTTTTCTAACCTAGAAACATGCATAAATATGATAGTAAGGAATCATGAATTGGATAGCATACTTATTACAATACCATATATTGTACTCATCACAGCCACAGAATCATATATGAAGTATCCAGTACAGTATGTTACTAAAATGCCTTTCTTATACAGATAAAGTTATACTTCAAACATCTTAAAATACATTTCCATAAAGCCTGCAATCAGATGTCTCAGAGGATTAGCAAATCGATGCCTATACTTTCAGTTACAGGTACATGATTCAAGTGTCAAAAGGTTGCGGTTATTAGAACTTGTAACCATCTGATGGTGTTTAATAGCTCATATAATCCAGGTCACACCCCACTTTCTTGCAGTAAGTGATGTTGCCCCACAACAAAGAGAGATACTAACTGGCACACTTGGTGACAACCTTAAGGTAAGGAACTTGAATAATAGAGGCTTAAATGATCTCTCAACATTTGGGGTGCTACCCCAAACCAGGGTTTAGGCAAAATGATACAGGGAACTTTTCATTAACACTGTCTGGTATTGAAACTTGATCACAAAAATATTACATTACCATGAAAAAGAGCCCAGGGGATAGTCTTTTTTTGTACATGATGGCTATTTTTAACAGTTCTTATTCTTGAGTGCTAGGTAGCAGTACAGGGATAATCTTCAGCTATGAAATCAAAACAGCGATGCCATATGATACTGATTTCAGCAGAGGCTGTCTGATAAAGTTGTTGGAGGACTAGTCAGAAAGGTGTCTCATTCTGATTAGACTACTTGTTTCTAGTAACATTGTAATTTGTTCGGGTTCAGAGGCAAAGAAAGAAATTTGTGATCCTTATTTTCACCCCCAGTAACCCACTGGCTTTGTGTACTTTTCACAGTACAATGAGAAGCACTGAATTTCCAAGGTAGTATTAAATAGATGCATTGTCAGTAACACTAAGAAAATCCCTACTCTTACACAGTTAATTAGTCTTGTTACATTAATTGAAAACCATTCAGAACTCAGATCTGAATGGAGGGCGATCTGGGAAAGCGGCCAAGTAGGGTTTTAGAGAGCGATGCACAATGCACCTCTCCACAGCCCGCTGGAGGCAATGGACGTTGCCTTCACAGGGCAGTGGATCAGGCTACGCTCCTATTCAAAAATGTCGCTGTGGAGCCATGTATTTATTTTAAGTAATTGCATTTAGTAGCGGGTATAATAGTGAAAAAGGTGGAAAGGGAAAGCTTTTTAAAGGGCTTTCAGCAATTAAGAAGCAAGGAAGGTATCTTCTTCCAATGACCGTAAGGGTGTACAGAGGGCAGATTGATAATGGCTACATGCTCTTCAGGAAATAGCTGTGCCCTCTTGCAGGTGTTTGCAATGTTCACAACACATTTTTGCCTCTTTTTTTTTGTTCCCAGTTTGGTTCTTTGAATAACAGAATGTTAATAAAATAGCAATAGATCATAAATAAAAAAGTAGATCAAATATTCTGTTTACACACAGAAACTGAACTCTGCAGTGTAGCAAATAGGAAAAATAGGACTAGGATGAAAACATTTTTAAGAACTGGATAACTGAATGTGAAGACACGTTTGCTCAGCTCTTTCTGAGCTTCCACTCTAGAAGAAAAGATAAAATACAGTAAAAGTACTTTATGATGGCTTTCTCTTACTAAAAGGCAAAAATATAGAAATATAGAAAATTAGGAATTATATGTACATTTGGATTCTAGTTTATGGAAAATTGAATTACAGTGCACGTGTCTTAAGGGAAATAAATGTGTTTGTAGCAGGTTACCCTTGGCCAAGGACCAAACTCCCACCCAGCTGCTCTGTCACTCCCCCTCTTCAACAGGACAGGGGGAGAAAATAGGATGGAAATACTCATGGGCTGGGATAAAGACAGGGAGATTGCTTACCAGTTATCATCATGAGCAAAACAGACTCGACTTGGGAAAAATTAATTCCATTCAGTACCAATTAAAATAGATTTGGGTAGTGAGAAGCACAGACAAAAATTGAAACACCACCTTCCCCCCCTTTTTTCCTAGACTCGACTTCCCTCCTTCACTCCCGCTTCTTCTTACCTTCCCCCAACCCTGAGTGGTGCGGACTGGGGAGGGGAATGGGGGGTTGTGGTCAGTCCATAACAGTTTCTCTCTGCCACTCCTTCCTCCTCACACTTTTCCCCTGTTAGAGCATGGGTCCTTCACAGGCCACAGTTCCTTCAGGGAATATCCCCCTACTCTGGCGTGGGGTCCTCCACAGGCTGCAGGGAAATACCTGCTCCAGCACCTGCAGCAGCTCTTCCCATCCTTCTTCTCTGGCCTTGGTGTTTGCAGGGCTGTTCCTCACGCTCTTCCCTCCCCACCCCAATCTGTCCAGTGTTTTCTTTACTTTCTTAAATACGTTTATCTAGAGGCCCCCCTCACATGACTGAGGGGCTCAGCTGTGCCCTGTGGTGGGTCCGCTGGAACCAGCTGGAACCGGCTGCGTCTGGCCCGGGCAGCCCTGGCCTCTGCTCACAGAGGCCGCCCTCCAGCCCCCTCGCTGCCAACACCTCACCAAGTAAACCCAGTAGAGTGTTTGATTCAGAAATTTGATTAAAATTAAATATGAGGGAACACAAATATATTATGCAAGGCTCTTGGTAAGGAAAGCCTCTTGTATTACCTTTGGAGGTAGTAACAAAATACTCCTGAATAGTTGTAGGATATTTTTTATATTCTTGTGATACAAGCTGATCCAAATTAAATCCAATTGTACATTGAAAGTTAGTAGTAGTACTGGATTTTCTGACAAAATTTTCTTCAAAGAGGCAGATCATTTGTTTTCTGGAATATGTTGACAAACTGCTGGAAAATATTCAGTTCTTTTGGGAAATAAGGCTTCGAAACACAGGATGGTGTTGAAAGTCTGTGTGGAAAGATATGCACCTGAAGGCTCCCCTCTTTTTGTCATACTGTGGTTGGACTAGTAAAGGTATCGTTCCTTAAAAATACTGCCTTTTTAGATCACTACAGAGTTCATTCCAATGTCCTGAATACCATCAGATTTTTAAGATGTTTTAGTAATTAAGACTGTCATTAAATGCTGTAATTCATTGCTATAGTGTATGTGCTCTGTTTTCCTCTCCCTTTTCCTCCCATATGTATGTCATAAATTACTCTAATTCCAGATATCTTATTATAGCCATCCTTATTCGTTCCTGTGCATTGTCTTTGACTTTTTTGCTACTATGACTTTTTTTCTTTTTTAACTACAGATCATTTTGTGACCTGAGCTCTTTTTGTAATAATGGAAAAAACCTGGGATCAGGGCATGCATTTAGCAAAAATTGATGCTTGAATTATTAAATACAACTCTATTCCCACGTGCAGTGAGAGACAAGTAGAAAATGGAAGCTGTCTATAATTTAATTATAGTACATACAATAATAATCAGTTGTCATTAGGACCCTGATTTTCACTGTGATGTGAAATGCCTAATTCACAACAGTGAGGCATTGTGTGGCTTGCAGAGTAGGACCGAGTCCTTTTTTGTGCAAAACTGGACTTTTTATTTATTTCTAGTATTTATTTCTGGTGACAGTATGTCACTCTAAACTTTTAATTGCACACAGTGAATACATGACACTAATAGGTATTATAACTTAAAGAACCCCTAGCTTACAAATAATTTATTTTTAATGCAAATCACAATAGATGGGCATATTCTAGAAAAGGAATCAGAAACAGTACATCTATAGGATTTTGTCTAAGGAACTGATTAGACATCTATGAAGGAGAGGTGTAAGTTTGATTCAAGTTGCTGGACAATTGATGCTATGGTGCTGGTGATGATTAAGCAGCAAAACACTCTCAATGCTCTTCAGCTGCTCTACAGCCTTAATAAAGAAACCCAAGAGGTGAACCAGGTCAGTTTTGAGCCACTTCAGTCAGTCTTTGTGGCTGGGCAAGGCTGAACAAGTCTGGTCCCTATGAGAGTTGGGATTCGAGGCAGGCCCTGGAGCAGTGAGTAGTAGCCTCTGGAAGAGCCCATGAACCCTGTAGCGCCTGGCAGGTCAGAGTAACCATCTCTAATGGGTTTTTTAGTGGCAGTTGCGGACATATCCAGCCCCTCTTTTCCACCCACCAGCAAACACAAAGAATTTCTGTAAGAAACATCAAAATGTTCTCTACTGCATGGGTTTGGGTTTTGGAGGCTTTTTTTTTTTACAGTTTTCACACTCAATATTGAGTGCCCAAACCTGCACACTGAAAATGGCTACTAGCTCCCACTGAAATTAAGAGATATTACTTTTAGACCAGCTGAGTTTTCCCATTCAGTTGAAGAACCCTTTTCAAGACTACCTGAAAAACATACAAAAACCAAACACCAGATTCAAGACTGCACCCCACTGCTAATATACAATGGGAATCACAATACACTGCTTGCACAGGAGCTTGATTGCTGACAATTTCACAGTCACTTTTGCCACAAGTCACAAACTTTCAGTGCAAAAGGGTTTTTTAAGGCCTTAGCTCTCAAACTGATGCCATGAAATGAGACTTGCAGTTTTCATGTAATCGAAATAATGATTTCAGGCTGTCATAGTTGCAAGCACATTCTTGAATGCATGACTCAGGTGCAACTTGTGGATTTACAAACCAAAATGTAGACCAGTTATTTACAGATCTGCTCTGCAGCTGCAGAGTGCTTGGAACTGCCTACCCTAGTGCCCATGTCATATACCTGAATGCCTTTTTCTCCCCCTTACTAGTTAAAACTGCAGTCTGAATTCTTAATAGTGCCTTGATCCAGCACTAAAATAAGGAATTGCATACTGGTCACACTAAACCCACCGAGCTCAGTGTCTAGCAGGGACAAGCACACTCCACTCAAGTGTGCCACGAGGAAGGCTTTTACCTCAAGTAAAGCATAGAAATGATCCCATGCCCATCCCCTTTCATCTAAACATTTGTTTTTACACCTGTCATACAGGACTAAATATAGCCTGATTCTGTGCTCCGCTACCATATGTTGCCAGTTTCTGAGTGCAGCAAAAGTGGGTTTAGATTTAAAAGGTTCTATGCAAATTCCAGCTGCTAATGGCACTCATTTTTATGTTCAAAAGGGGTTTACTGCTTTGTGTAGATGTTTAATTTCTACTTGTAGTTACTTAAGGTATATTCAGACATCAGATGGCACTTGTCTAAATTTTATATGGTATATTCATCCTGTACACCTGTGAAAGATTCTTGAGAAGAATAAGGTACAGCCAACTACTCACAGAAAATGTTAGTTCATGTTAATCAGCACATTATGAAAACACAAAAGTCATTGCTTAAACTCATAGTCTCCATATATTTAGTCCTTACAGATTACATCTTTTCAAATAGAATTAGAATTATGGCCTTGTTATTACACACTTCCACAAGCAAAATGGGGTGTTCTGGAAGCAGGTTAAGGGAAGCATGCCTCCCAATGTTTGGGACAAGACACTTGCTCATAACCTGTACATGCAAACACCTTTAGGTCAGGCACGAAGTAAATCCACAAGCAAATACCACTCTGCACATGAAGCGATAACTTTTTCCAGCACAACTGGAAACTGAACTTTTTGTAGTAAGTGCAGCAGAGCAAGCCTCCCATGAGTCCCACAGAGTGGCAGCAACAGAAGAGACCATCTGTGGAAAATTAAATATGCCAGGCACCTCATCTCATTGTTCTCTGCAGGAAAAGAATCAGCCCTTTCATACCCTTAGTCCTATTCCAGGAATGTTACAAACTCATGAAAGGGTTGAACCCCTAGTTCAGTCATCCGGATCACTTATATTTATCCTGATTCAGCTAAGCTGTTCCTTGTGAAGCATTTTCACTGAAGCTCTCACCTCATCCAGGTGCTGCCTAATCACAGCTTTTCAGATCTGGCCTGCATCACCTCACAGACCTTCCTCAGCATCAATTCTGCCCTTTTTTCCTAGAAAGTTTAGGCCAGGTGGAAAAGCCTGGCTATGGTTTTGGTCATAGGAAAAGAGGGTAGAAGAAAAGTTGTCACTACTACATCCCATAATAAATACTTCATTTTTTGGCTTCCAGTTGTCTCTAGTAAGTCTTTACAACACCTTTAATACTTGATGACCTCTCGGAGAATTATCTTTTTGTTACTCTGTAGACCCTGAACCAGGAAAACTTTTATATGCAGTCCAAGTTCATGCTTATTTTAAAGAGTGTCCTCCCACCCTTCTGGAGAACAGGACTTTCTCCAAACCTGTGTTCAGAGCAGGGAAGAGGATTTGGAAAACCAGTATGACCATCTGATAGCTTATAATCTATATCTTTATAAACTGACAAGAAACACCTGAAACATATGGCAATTCAAAGTCAAAATGTTGCTCGATATTTCAAAATACTGATTAATCATTTTCTTCAGTGGTGTGGAATTCACTAGTGCAAAACAGCAGCTATGACACCTTGTGGAACCCACACCTTTTTTGTCCTGCCTAAAAGGCAATGGGTAGAGCAAACAGGAGAAATGCAAAAAACTTAGAAAACTAAAAGAAAACTCTGGGGGGGGGGGGGGGGGGGGGAGTTCAAAAGCTGGTTGAGTGTACTTTATCTTCAGGTGCCAGACTTGAAATATATGAAGTGCTTTTGATTTTCAGGAAGCCCCAAACTTGCTTTCTGAAGACCAGTTCCTGTAGGACAAGGCACACTGGGAATTCCTTGTCCATTCAAATTCCTTTGAAAAGTATCGGCCAAAGTTGGTTTGAGTTTTCTTAGCTCTTCAACTAAGCTGACAAGTTGTCAGTTGCTCTTCTGAAGAGATACATTATAGGATGATTTGAGGTTGACTTTTCTTGAAACTCAAACCAGGCTCCAGCAATGAATTATATAAAACTGTTAATCCAGAGCTTGTATAACTAGCGTGTAACTATTAACTTGTGTAACTTGTAGAACAGTTACATCATCCTATTTTGCATCCGCCTTTTTCTATTTTATGCAATTAAAGACAGTGACATGAAAAGACCATCAAATAGGTACAGGACACATAATGATAAAAGGTTTTAAAGCCATAATTCTGGGAAGAGTACGTTCCTCACAAAGAAGTTACACAACTCATTCTTAGAAGTGCCAATAAAATCTTTATTCCTCTCCCCCACCCTTTCCCATCCACACACACACACGCACAAATTTTTATACTAAATTTTGGAAAAACGTATTTTATTGCATTTTCAGAGTTAGCCTGTTTGTCATTCATCTAGTTTATTCACTATTCTGTATCTATGTGAGGCTTTCAAGAGCTTCATATACATACCATACATATATAAATATATGTAAATTCCTTCTTTATCCTATCCCTTCATTAGGTATCAGAAAAAAGATTTTGAAATATTTTAGGTCAGGACTGGAAATACTCACTGCTAGGTCATGCTGTTCTGAACATACTGTCTTGTAAAAGAGCATAACTGGAAACTTGTAGATTACTGCATTGGACTACTGGGATTCCAGTCTCTCCCAAAACTTTAAAAGCATTTGCAATAAACCTCCTAGCTAGAGAGTCATCAGTCACATAATCAAAGCATGCATTTTTAGAGATAATCCTTTTAATCCATTTTGGTGTTTGCATTTCACGACAGAGAGCACAGGATGATCTAGTAAGGCAGAACATAAACAGCCAAACTGTACTGCAGATTTGGCTAGGGATTTCTTGGGTCAGAGCAGGCAAGCAGGTTTCTAATTGTCACACACCGTGTCTTCCTCTGAAGTAATGAATCATGGTTTCTCTCTTTCACAGAGCACTTCAGATTTACAGGGTAAGTGCTTTTGTCTTTCTCCACCCCCCCCCCCCCCCCCAAGACGAAATAAAAGTCACAAAATAAAAGGGGGTTTCTTGATCAGAACAATGGCAAAACCAAAAGTGACAGAATAAAATCAGACATTTCTGTGGAGCTTATTACAACAGCAGGTACAACTTAACAAAATCCAAGAAAGGATTAGCTTTTTGGGAATAGAGTTTCTAATATATATTAATTAAAGATACTCTAAAACTTTTAACTGAAAGACCTAGGAAAAAACTAAACTCACGGTTTAAACCAAACACTCTGTATTAGAAGTTAGGATGGCATTTAACGTATGGGAAAATTTTTTACTGTAGCTGCTTATTGGAGTTTTTGGTACTGTCTTCTTCAATCTATACTACTGGACACTGGCTATTGGAAAAGTCTGGCTATGGGTTTGATCCACTGTGTCAATTCCAGTATATGTATTCTGTTTTTTATTACATTGATAAAGTACCATAACTTCACAGACTGAAAAGGCAAAAGTGCTACCTAAACAAATTAACAAAGCTAAAAAAAGCTTAAACAGTATTTCTTAGTTACAGTATTAGATTATGTGCAGTACAGGTGAATTCCTCTGAGGTGGCTCATAAATTTGAGACAAAGACTTTGCCTCCTATAAAGTCTGAAAGTTGCAGGTGCCGCCTTCTGTAAATATTAATAATGGCACCAGAGCGAGTGCCACAAGCAAAGGGCACTCGGCCACTCAGAGCCTTCCCAACAAAACCCGCACTACCACATAGACTCCGTAATGCTCGTTCTCGAAGATTCCTATAAGATTGCAGATATAAAGGAATTTTTCTATATATACCACAACAATACATGGATTAAAGACCGCAGTTACTCCTTCATTGCTACTTGCATTCTGGATGTAGCATTTAAATATTTTTTGCAGCAGTCAGGAAAGCTTCGGTGTGCTTTTGACCGCTCGCAGTGACTGACCCAACCCAAACTACATCCGTCCCCCAGCCTGTCTTCTCTAACTGCACTCCAAAATATACTCTTCAACCATAAACTACTTGAAAGCAGCTGCACTTAATCTCTTTTACAGATTAAAAAAAAAATTATGGAACTTTTCAATCACTATAAAAGACACCACCTTAAATTCTGCTAACAACCTGACAGCCCAAGCGGGTGCCCGGCAGAGGTGCCTTGTGCCTCGGTTCCCTGCGTCACGAGGACACAGGCTCAGGAACAGAGCACAAACCTGCCAGGAACAACAAAGGAGCCATTCCACTTTTTTGCTGCTCTGTCATTTTAAAATCTCTCACCAGCATTCACTGGCTGAAAAGGCGGCTTGAAAGAGGCAGAAATTGCCTTGTGTGCATTCTCCTTTTGAATCCGGGGCAGATCAGTGATTGCTTATTTATCCTGAGTGAAGCAAGTGATGGTTTTTCTCCAAATTCTAGCAGACAACGCTCCCATCACTGAACCTGGCATGACACGTGCCACACAAAGCTGGGAAGGGGCACGGGACTGGAGCAGGTTAGAAACCGGCTGCCTTGGTCACACAGAGAGCACAATTACTTAATGACAGCAATTTACCAGTTTTACAGTTTGCAGTGCCAAGGAAATATCGCTTGTGACAGTGGAGACAAATCAAGCCTGAAGTGGTTATTCAGCACAGAAAATCAGAGCTAGTTCTTCTAACACTGAAAAACATGGAATTTATTTCAGTGCTTAATTAATGCTTTGGATACCCAGTTCTAAGTAGATTTGCTGGAAAGTTTGGGACACCGGTCCTTTTAAATAACCAGAGGTTAAGGATTAAACTGTCTTTGCTTCCTCCAGTTATTAACTTGACACTAGATTTTTTTCTAAAGACTGTTCACTGTGTGCCATTAGTCTTCCAACTGTGAGTTATTTATTTGAGCTGTTTTCCTAAGCAACCCTGCTAATTCCCTACTGAAAGATCATGCATAAGGATAGGGTTAGCGAAGCCAGCTGAAGTCTTTCAGTTCACAAG
This sequence comes from Aptenodytes forsteri, assembly GCF_000699145.1. Classification (NCBI taxonomy): domain Eukaryota; kingdom Metazoa; phylum Chordata; class Aves; order Sphenisciformes; family Spheniscidae; genus Aptenodytes; species Aptenodytes forsteri. Next base: position 2,627,121 of record NW_008795253.1, on the reverse strand, counting down.
GAGAGGACATTAAGGAAGAAAAGGGTTGTTGAAACCTCTCAAGGTTAGATTAATATCTTCACTTTTCCACATTAAACGAGGGCTTGTCAAATCTGTATTATCATCAGTTGTAACAGGAGTTCATAGACAGGAAAATTATACTTTTTTATATTTAAAATCACTTAAAGAGAAAAGACAGAAAGGGATTTGGTTTAACAGGTAACAAACTCACAACAGCCTCTCAGGAATAACGTCATCAGTGCACAGGAGGGGAAATCCCAGCTATATGTATTTTTCCCTGTTGTTTATGTACAGCTGCAGTGATGATTTCTTAGAGTTACAGGAAATGAATGAGAGTCAAAATGTGAAAGAATCAGTAATTAAATTAGGGGATAGATTTTTGACTAAAAAATTAATTAGCCCAAAAACTAATATGCAAAGGTTTTTACAGTCGAATAGCTTTCAGGCCGAAAAACTAGAAATCTATCACTGCTTTCTGACCTACTTTCCATGGTCATCGCTAATTCGATCTTCTTGCCTTTCATATCTCTCTGTCTCTGCCAACAGACAGATGAGCAGTGGAAGAACAGAAGAGGCAGGTTGGGTTAAGAGGCCAGATCAAGGCAAATCATAGCAAACAAGAGATTGGAAGATTTCAGAGACCTACTCCCTAAACAAGCAGACAATTACTCTTATTAGGATGAAGTCAAAGGACATTATTATCACAAATATAGTATGTCTCATAAATCAACAAAAAATGTCCAAGTAAATGATCTATGCATGGATAATGTAATGTCTGAAACAATTACTATACCACTTACAGTATCAAATCTAAATTCTACAAAAAGTTAATCAAGACAATTGAATAAATAGATCTGTTGAAAAATGAAACATCAGAAATAGGGGGGAAAATTTAGTACATCAGACATTTTCTAGGAGAATTATTGTTATTTTTGTTTAAGAACTATGTATTTGTTTTGAAACAGAAGCAATTTATAAGATGTGAAATAACCCAGAAATCATACATTTCATTTCAATTCAGCTATTTTACCTGACCCCACCAACATAAAAGAATGCTTTTCAAGCTAATATCATTTTGGGTTTTTTCCCCCTAAGAAACTTTTCATATGTCCCATTTCTATCTTGACCCCTCCCACATCAATTTTATTCCAATTTCCTAAGTAAATGAGGTTTCTGTAACAGCACTGTCAATTGTCATCTGTACCCCATGTCTCCCAATAGCTTTTCATCCCATTGACCACTTTAAAACAGCTTATATGAAGATACAAATTTCTATAAATGTGTCTGAGAATTGACAGCTGTTTGGAGAAGATAGAGCCAAATTCATGTCCCTATTTGAAGCAAGACAGTGTAACAACTCCAGCAGTTTCCTGTTAGCCAGGCAGCATATACATGGGCTAAGCCAGCCTCTGTATGAGCTGCTACATGCCCAGCGAAACATGGAAGTGATTTAGGAGCTAGAAAAAAAAGAGGGGGAAAGGACAGGAGCATTAGCACATCAGGATGTTCTGTGAGATGAGAGAGAGAGAGAGATTTAAGACACACATCAACTGAAAGCTAGTCTCCACTAGTTTTACTGTTCACATTATTTTTTTTCCCAAAAAATTTTTCAGTTTAGCCCCCAAAATGAAGTAGTCACTATTTGCACACTCCTAATTAAGCATTAATAAACTCTCAGGTACAAGCTGCATGAAAGAGATCCAGAATCTAAACTTCAAATGATTAGGAGGGTTTGAAGAGAGGTACCTGACATCTAATTACACTGCCTTGATTCTAAGGATCTGCATCCTCTCACCTTGGCCCAAGTGTAAAACAAGCCACCGGCTTCACTGATCCATGTCTGCAGTTCCTAAAGGCAACTATCATGTTTTTCCATGTTTGCTTCTAATAAACACAAAACACATTGCTTATAGGGATTAATTGCCTTTTTGAGACGAACGGTTTATTCCTCATTGAAAACTATAATGGGACTGAGACAGATGTAAAACTGGTAGGGGTGTCAAGTCTGTCAAAGAACATGCAGATGTCTTCCCAGTCCCATGTTGTGTATACACCTAAGTAATCCTGTTTTAAGGAATGTGTTGATTTTTTCAGCCTTAAAAGAGCTAACTGGATTTTGTGCATTTTAGTTATGTCCATAGGAACCTACAGGACATGTTCCAACCAACTGTCCTAAGCTCTACCCTCTTATGCTGAGATTTCTAGGGGAGTTGTGTGCTCCCCACCACCATGAAATAACAGCACCTGTACTATTGGTCTTTACAGTTTTGCAGAAATTGATTTTTATTTGTTTGTTCTTGTCTGCAAATTTCCCTTTCAGAAAGCCATTAATATTGGAAATAACAAATATTCCCAAAATGCTGTTCTCTCATTTGCTGTATTCCTTTTAAAATCCCTTAGCAAAACAAAAACAAACAAAAAAACCCAATCACCCCAAAAACCTACTAAGTTCTTTTTTTCTAATAAAGCTGTAGAACAAAAATGACTAATTTCAGTGAAAGATTTTAAATTGGAAAATACTATGATGACGAATTTTCAGCCAGCTCGGGGACAAAAGAGAAAGTAGAAATTCAGAGGTATTGTTCAGCTCCATAGTTAAGGTTGTATGAACTGTTAGACCTTCACCTAGATTAAACACACCTGGTTTCACAATTTAATAATCACAAATTTGAAAAAAATAATTCTTCAGAAGATGACAGAACTAGATATACAATTTTTAATTTAATCTATAATTTAAAAATATAGATGCTTTATTCTGGAGTGTTCTGGCCACACAGAGAAAAAGAAAAGGGGGACTTCACTGCAACTTTCAGTTTCAAGATTGCTAATAAAATGTATCTCTTTGAATTCAAGAACTGGAGCCATTGTTTGTATTGTCTAATGCTGTTATAAATTTTTTTTAATAGATATTTTGGCAGAAAATAAAGTAAAAATAACTGGAAATAATTTTGGGAATTTATATTAAAAATAATTAACAGGAAGTGTAACAGAAGTACTATAAAACCTTTTAGGACTGTTTTAATTTTCTTTTAATATTATTTCTTTAGACCATAGAAGATTAATACACCTAAAAAGATAGTAAAGTACCAATCATTTAGGTAGTGAAACTCCCTAAGGCATGTAGTAAATCTAATTTAATGTTTGTGGTTTTTTTTTTTTTTTTTTTTCCCCCCACTTTATATCCACCTCAACTGAGAGGCAAAAGTATGTGGGATATTGATAAAATATTATTTTAGCCTAATGGCTATAATTTTATCTATGTTGAGTAACCCAGTTGATACTAAAAGGGGTTTAGTTACTGTGAGTACAGTCGTTCATACACATCTGCAGAATACTAGCTTGCAGCACGGTTCTCTACTTCAAATGTGTTTCTAGAAAAGCAGGTTCAACTAGGGAAAAATATGAAACAAATATAAAGGAAAGTTCACTTTTGAAAAAAAGTCTTTCACAGTGCTTCTTAAAGCAAAGAGGCTATAATTTTTTACTGTTCTTCAGAAACAATAATTATTTTATAATTTTCTGCTTCCCTACTTTTTTTTTTAAACCTTTGAAGCCATGCTTTTGCAAGAAAAGAAAACATATTTTTACCCTCAGGACAACAGGAAGAAATTTCTGTTGTGTAGCAAAAGTACAAAGTTCAAGCTCAGAAACATATAATAGATATTTATTTATTTATAATATTTTATCTTCTACCTTATATGGACTAAAAATATTCTCAGAGTTCTTTCACCTTTTTAAACAATAGAAATTGTTCATGTATTATGCTATTGCTTCAATGGTGTTCTAAAAATTGTTTTAGAACTTCTTTTGTAAAAAGCATGTGTCATTTTTAACTATAAGAATGTAATAAAACATTTAGTACAAAATTCTATAGTTCTCCACTGAAAGGAATTATGAATCTTCAAAGGTCAGCTATAAATACCTTTCCTAATGCTTTTATGACTGAAAAGAGCTTCATAATAATGAGTATAATCTTTGTCTGTCCCGATTTTCTTTTTTGAGGAAATCACAAATTGGTAATTTCTACCTGTTAAATTGGTTTCTTTAACTCTCTTCTTTACAGGTGCTCTGCAAGATTCATCCTTTCATAGCAAAGGAGAAAAAAGTAAACCTGTTTAAAGGGAGTAGCTGGCATCATTGCAAAGTAGACTGAAAGACTATCTTCAGGGGGGAAAAAAATATCAGTTCTGCTTCAGTGTGTGTAATAAAGTGAAACGTTTCTTGATTAATATAGAGAAACACAGGAAAACCAGATTAACAGGTAAGATTGCTGTTTTCATTGTTTCCTTAGATGGGCCTCGCCCATAGTTGTTCCCAACACCAGAACAGATGTAAAATAAGTCCTGAAGGGCAAAAGAAGCTACTGATGTACCTTTCAAAATTACAGTCTTCAGCGGTTTTTATATGAAATCTATAATAATACGAACAGGTAGTAAAATTGAAGACATTGCAGAGTTCTCGTGCAAGTGCATCTCGTCTGCCGTTTTGAGAGATCTCATGGAGTATGTCTTTCTCTGTTTATTTAGTGCTCTCCTTAATGCAACAAACCAAACAAGACACTGAAATATGGAGCTGCGTAAACCGGAGTAAGGTCCATGCTAAATACAAGAATTCCCAACATCTAGGGTTTGGAGTTGTTTGGGGTTTTTTAATTATCATCCCTTTCTTAATCTGGAGTGTAAAAATGTTATTTATTTCATGGCAACTAGCAGAGAGAGAAATATATTGACGTTTGTGGAACAAAAAGGTGTACCGAGATGGAACTAGCCAGTAGTCTTACTGGCTATCTCACTCAACCTCGGCTGTCCTGTGAAGAAAAAATTCTTTGAGATATATTCATATAAATATCTCTAAGCATTTTCTATATATCTCAGATAAATATATATATCTCCCATGTCCTTACTTAAGATAACTATCACCAGAAGACAAACTACTCCTAGACCTTTCTTGATGACTCAAAAAGAACACTCCTGAAGGTGTTCATAACAAAAAAAAAGACCTATACAGATAAAAGTGACAGAATTAGGAGCCTCAGTTTTATTTGAGCTGACACACTGAAAACAATTCATTTCGTCTGTATGTGAAGACATGGAAGAACATAATTTTTTATGCCTCAGCTACTTAGCCTTTAGACCCCCAGGGTACCGCGGTCTCTTTCAGGGCACTGGGTCAGGCTTCAATGAGAATAGGAATCACCCTTCAGGTAGGTGTGATATGTACACTTACCTAACAGCAACCAAATGAGGAAAGACAAGATTTCGATCTCTTCCCTTCAGTCTGACTCAAAACTAGACAGAAAAGTAGGTTGGTTTTTTTCCAGAAGTGGTAGCACAGGTAATCAGTTGGCCCAAAAATCTTACTTTTGAGGCCTGCCAGCAACAAGTGGTGCTCGACGGCTGTGTAATAAGACAGCTCTCAACAACCTGCCCAAGGAATGACATGAGTATAGAGCCAGAAGCAAAATAACACACCTCAAAATAACACACAATGCAAGCAATCTAAGGGCTGAGTGACCACTGACCACCACATGATGCCAGATACAAAAAGGAAACTCAGCTGCAAATGGAACATCCCCAACCGCAGCTGAAACTCTGGATATGTAAAAAACACCCAAGGAAGTGCAAAATACTGCTTAAGTTTTTAAGTACAAGCAAGGGGGCTACAAAAAACAAATTAACTGTTACTCTTTTTCCTGAGATGGCTTTAAGGCATTCAGTGCATGCAGCTCTGTTACAGAAATCTGAGGATTATTTCACTTCAAGGAACTGTAAAAGGGTACTAATTTTAAGAGTGCTAAATACTGACGTTGCCAGTGCTTAGGTCAATGCAGCAATAATTCATTCTGTCTGAACTGTTGCAATCAGGAATGCAACATAACACTTTATGTCATGATTCCCCAATTAGTTTAATTCAGTGTAGATCCACACTACTGCTGAAGGGGTTGAGCCTGTCTCCTTCCCCGCTTCCCAATTCCTGTCCCCCCTCTTGTGCTAGCACTAGCACTCAGGAAGACGTGGTGCACCAGACAGAGATCTCATCTCCGTGAAGATTACATTTGGGGGGTTAGTTTCTAACCAGATCAGTGCCAGATCCAGTTCACCTTGAAGCTGCATGAATGAATGTTCATGTCTGCTCAAGGGAAGGGGCAAGAATAAACAGGTAAGGCTGTGCCCTTCAGTAGCAACGATGACTTATGCCAGTTAAATTGCTGTTGGATCCCCAGGTAATGGTTGCCACAGAAAACCTTAACATGGAGCAGACTGTTGCCTGCTGTAGCTTTACGCAGGATCAGTGACGGCGATTCCTCAGCCACCTCTCGCAGTTTCTTTTTCTGCCTGACACTTCATATATTTTTCTGTTAAACTATTCAGTTACAGTAATAATAGTTATTCCAGCCTCATTAACTAATGAGAATAATTGCCTATTGTCATCTTTATTAAATCCCTCCTTTTTCTTTTTTTTTTTTAATCATGCTTCTTACAGTACTTCTTTCCCCTAAGTTGAATAGGACGAGTTGATTTCCATAGTGTCTGCTAGAATAGGATGTTGGCTTAATAACTATGGATTAAATCCCTGTCCAAATTAAATCAAAAGCATCTCTCTCTTATTGCATTGCCGCTTCGATTAACCCATTGCCATCCAAATGCAAGAATTCTGCTAGAAGAACTCCAAGCCTCTATTGTTTTCTGTCTAGGAATCGGCAGTCTTACTTGCACTGTAACTTCCCTGAGCCAATGCAGATTTTACAGTGCCTCTGACCTACTGTGAAGGGAGTTGTATTTTCTACCCCGCGAGCACACAGATCTTCCCTCGCTGCCCTTAGACTAATTTAAGGACACGTGGAGAATTTGGCAGAGACTATTACAGTGCAGTGAATGGAACCACTGTAGTTAGTAAGGGCTTCATGAGCAAGCCCATATTACAGTGTCATAATACAAACATATAACTAATTAACTAAATAATGAAGGGGAAACATAAAAACAGTTTCTTATGCCTGGGGAATTATAGAGCCTAAGGCTCAAATGGCAGCTTTAAATAAGTATTTCTTTGCTTTTGTTAAGACAGGTTGCTTTATTTTAACATACATTTTAAATTAAAATTAATTATAATTTATATTGGTTTCTGTGGTTATAATTTGTATTTTCTGCTTTATGTATCACTCTCTCATTAGTTTCCTAAATAACAGAGAACACACTTAGTCAGTTGGCATTTTCCAGTGTTTTAATTGCCTGCTGTGATATAATTATTTTGACATTTTGGGATGTTTTTAACATCCTGAATTAAATATTCTGACATCCCACAGAGCACTTCATGAAAACAGTCAAACTGTATTCAAGTCATTAGGAGTCTACAGTTGTCCTTTAATATAAAAATTATTTTGGACACAAAAAATGCAGATAAAATGAAAGTATTTAACAACTTATATCTTATGTCAGTTTTAATCTTTAAAATTGTAAAATGTTATTAGAATATAATGAGTAACTACGGAGCTCAAAATACTGCATCAATTTGTTTGGTTTGTTTTTTTTTTAAAGTAACTATCAAAGAATGCTACCTATGAAATCCTACCTACAAAGCTTAATTTTTGGTGAATTCTCACAGTAAAATATGCTACACTTATTTTAAAAAATAAAATAAATAAATTATTCCATTATTTCACAACAATGGTTGTGAAATACTGTACATCTTTAAAAATTATTTACTTGCCACAAAAATAGTTTATGACACAGCATAAAATGCTTTGATTTCCAGATTAGACTTCATTTCTGCAAACGCTAATTGTTTAATGGATTAAACAATGAGACTGACATATGTCAAATATAAAATTTTGTGAATTAGCTCCTAACAAGGTGCAAGAATACCTAAGAATAAGATACATTTACATAATAAACAGCCATTTCTCTGCCTTGGTCTTTTCAGCCCTGTTTTGCAAAGGGATTGAAAGTTTCCTGGTATGTGCTAGGAGAGCGTGGAAGAGGTTTTGGGAACCACAGAGCCAATAAGGTCAGCTCCGTTCAGCCCTCCAATCCAGCCCCTTCTGTCTCTACCACCACTGATGCAGAAATGTGTAGGTCTTGTCAGGGATAGAAAGAGAAGTCAGGAGACTGATGGAGAGTGATATTGCACAGTGGCAATCTCCAATTAATACCTGGTCCCTAAAGACTCATATGCTGGCTTGTGCACAGCACTATATTAAATTGCACTACGGTCAAGCTGGAAAACCAGACAGACATAACCTGCCACTTTATTTCCCCATGTAAGAGTGTGGCTCTAAGACACAAATTGTGCCTGTTTATTAAACATACTTTTAAAGAACAATATACTTTTAAAGAGTGAGTCAGTGTTTTAATATATACTTAATGTTTCATTTATACTTAGCACTGATACCCCAAAAACTCAAACAAAATCCTCAATTCATATTCTCACATTTCAAGGCCTAAATAATGATTGTTTTTATCTTAACTGCAAATTTAGTTAGTCTATAATATTAATCAATTAAATTTCAAAAGATTGTCTGAATTTTCCTATAATAAGAATTAGGCATAAATGCAACACTGTCACACCGAAGTAATAGTCCACAAATCTTAAATGTAATCATGTATGTTTGTACAAAAATCTATTGGGCTATTGAGTGACCAAGACACGGTCTGTGCAAGAGGAGTGACAGAATCAAGACTTTATAGCTTGTGTAGAAAAACAGTAGTTGCTAGTTATTAGAACTGAAACTAGAAGCAAGGAAGCAACGGTAAACAGCCCTATACTATGTTGGCATCAGTTTGATAGCAAGAATATAGAAAGTAAAGTTCTTTCTATTTCTTTGGCACAATACAGCAAAAACTTCTAAATCAAATCAATTATCTGATACAAGTGAAGAAGATGACAGTATTACTCACTGCCGTGTATGCAAAATTAATGTCCATCATAACTTCAGTGAGAACCTGGAGAGAGAGATAATGGAGTTACATCTAGGGGACAAATCTGCAGCAAGGATGTTACTTTTATGTATACAATTACCTGTCTCTTCTATGAGTTATAGCTTTATTTATATGAGTACTTATTTACTTTATATCTTTCTGATAGTATACTGATGATTCATATTGACTTGAGCATGCCCTAGCGTATTTACTACAATAAAATGCACTGAAACAATCCCAATTATATGATCAAAAACTTCAGTAACCCAGCTGACATTTAATGCTGACACACCATCCCCACATCAAACTTCTATGCAGACTTGAGAGTCTCTTTTTTTGTTGCAATCATGTCTCCACTTTTTATGTGCCTTTAAAACGCTTTAAATGAGTTAATTACAATTCCAAACAGCAGATGTGGGTTTTAACAGCCATAGGGTTTGCAGTAACAGGATATTTGAGCAAATATCCTGTTAACTTAAGTGAAACTAGCTCTCTTGCAGAACAGCAAGAATACAGAACCAAGAAATAAGAGATTACAAATAACATGGTTAAAATTAAGCTCACGTAAACTCTGTCTGCATTTATAGCCAGGAGCAGATCGGCACTGGTGTTATTTTACTCCAGTTCTGAATCATTTTTTAGTATAAGATCGGTGCACGTGTCCTTAACCCTACTGACCCTACTGAAGTCAAAAGTCCTACTACTTCACTTTAGCTGCCATTTGGCCAGGCATCTAAACTAACCGTGCTAAATGCATCCCTATTCAACAGAGTATTTAAGTATATGCTTCGTGCAGCTGAACCCAATGTAGACTTAAGCACCCACTTATAATGAGTATGGTAATACACAGCCCTGAATTTGCTTCCCCTTCTACTTATAATTATTGCCAAATATGAAGATGGTGACAGATCACTGGAACTGGAAAAAGATTATCCAGAACAGCTTATTCAACTGTTCATTTTCAGGCACAAAATCTGAGGGGACAGAGGTTTTTAATTTGAAATATTAATCAGCTGACATTGTACTCCATTGTGATGTAGTATTAAAAACCAAAGAATAAACCAAAGAACAGTTAAGTGCCAGAAGCAAGCCTTTAAAAAGGCTTTCCAAAAGTTTTATGAGATTTTTTTTTGCAGGAATATCTACTAAAAAAAAATATTTTTGTGTGTTGAAAGATGCTAAAAGACCATCTCTTCACTTTGTCAGAAAATAAGCACACATCTAACAAAAAAACTTAATGCTCTAGTCATTTCATTCATGACTTGCTCTGAGATAGTATGGAGTTACCGTCATATATTTACTGACATAGTTCTTTCAGATATATCAAAGTGATACCTGAGGTCATGAGTAAAATCGCGCTCATGTTTCAACACTGTCAGACAAGGTATTTCACTATTAATAAATTGGAATTGGATCATTATCTTTACTGAAGGAAAATTATATTGGGACCGCCTACATTAGCATTTTAGTTCAATCAAAAGTTAGTGTTTTCAAGCATGTCTCCCACTCATCGCCACGTACTATGCTCCACTTCCCATTACAGAGCTGTTTTAGAGTGCAAAAGCTGCATTATTTTCAGGTGAAACTAAGCTAGAAGGTATGCTCCAGAAGCACACCTAATAGTGTCCATTCCTGGCCAGACAACTAGTTCATGGGGCCATACTACAGCAAGTCCAAAGTAAACCTCCAAAAATATAAGTAACGGGGACATAAACCTGATCACCAGTGCATAACTCTACAGGCTCCATGGGCGAAGCCACTTGCTGATGTGAACGTAGCCACTCTGTCCAGAAAAGTGCCAGGAGAGGTTTGATGTTTAAGTGTACAAATCACTGAAAAACAAGATTTTTAAGAGAAATCGTAAGCTCTATGGTGACTGAAACGGATAGCAGCAAGTTTTTCTCTTCTTATGAGGTATATAATAATTCAGTGCAATATCATGTCCTCCCTTGCCAATCGTTCAGCTTCTAACTCTATGGGTTTCCCAAAATATCCAGTGATAAGCCATCCCTGAAACTTAAGCTTCCGAGTTACCTCTGACAAATCCTTCTTGTCAATGCACCTTCACCTCTTAAATAATAAACCCAACAAGGTGATCCGAACTCCACTCCTGCCTCCATCTGTAGGGATTTAAAACTCTGGCTCTCAAGAAATATGTGTAACCACGAACCTCTGGGTAATTTGGGGGAGAAGGTGCTCTCTAACCATCCTACTGACACTGTGACATCATGCAGAAAGGAATTTGTGATAAATTTGATGGGAAAGAGAGAGCTCAACTCTAACTTACTGAATAGGACATTTCTGTTAAAGATGGGAATACTTGGTGACAGTCTGCAGGTAGTTGTAGCTGCCATTACAGAAAGTGATCCCTAGCATTGGTTTTGAAAAAACATTACAACTGCATTTTGCCAGGGGCCTAATCCTGTAGTAAGTATTAGGTATGCTCTGAGAATGCCTCCCAGATCAAGCTGCTTAGAGGATTTGGTAGAGAAACAGTTCCCAGATCGCTGCCAGACTGAGGTAGAACATAGGCAAGCCCCCAGCAGCCTAGGACATGCACAAAAACAAAAGTCTAGACACATTTGCACCTCTAAAGGCAAAGAAAAAAAGACATTCAAGTGCATCTAGAATGAAACTGCTACTGAGCAAGGTCTTTTTGGATCATAGTTTAGGGTTCACGTTCATAAGCCCTCTATTTGAGCTACTATGATTCCTGTGATTTTGAGGTCCATTACTTCTTTCCCTACAAAAGAAATAGCAGGACCTTGGGAAAATAAAGAGAGGCAAGTGCTCTGCAGAAACTAGAGCAGACTAACAGAAGGAGGTGTATACTGCAAGCTGCATAACTTAACAGGCTTTACCAAGGCAGCTTGAGCACTGGAAGCAAGTCAGTGAAATCACCCCAAGCGCCAGGCAGCTGTGGTTATAGACTGTTTCCAGCCCCTGAGCAAGCTGCTTTCAAGCTAGCTTTGATAGCTCTGTGCTCTGCTGCAGTCAACAGGCATAGCATAAAACCAATCCAGGAAAGAACTTTTGGTATGCGCTTAAGTTCATTTCTAATTAGGAAAGTGGGTAAGTGGATGCTTGAAGTTAATCACCTGCTTAAGTGCTTTGCTGAATTACAGCCATACACTGGTATAACCGAAAACTATATCTTTACGTAGACTCCATTTTATAATTCTACGCAGAAGCAGAGAAGGAAAGTATTCAGATTAAAGCAAGGGGAATGAAGCTGAGTAAATTCTATGCATGCTACTTTTGTTGGTTTTCTTAGTGCTGCCATACCAGTTTGACCTTTATTTAGAAATCTGATTTTTGTCATTTGAGATTGATATGTTTCTAAGTAATAGACTATTTCTGGAAGGACAAACATTTCTTCCTTTCCCCTTTGCTTTTTGTTTTCCCTCATATTATAACAATTTGTACCATTTCTTACTTCTATTGCTAAATAGATATGGTTGTTAGGTTTGCAGTCATTCCAACCATAACTGTTCAGTGTATATGGCAGAGAGCTGTTTCCTGGCCCTCACTCTGGTGAAGCAGCTTTCTGAATAAATATTTACAAATAATTTCAGTACAGTTTAATTAAAATGTAATTTTTAAAGAATGAGAAATACATAAAGATGATATGATTAAATCAAATGAAAAAAAACAAAACAAATACGAAAACGAGCTAGAGTCAGTATAATCTATTGATCATTGTAAACAACAGAACATTTATTCTTGAAAATTATCATTCAGCACAGAATATTTTATGTTCACTGAATTAATACAAAAACCATTCCACACCTTTGTCTTGACTAAACATTCCCCAACATACCTCATAAAAAGTGGAAACAATATTGCTAGCTATTCTGAAAAATTCCCAGGTTTCAGTAAATGCAGTTTATTCTGCTCACACCAGAATTGAGCTAGATGCAGTTACAACATCAGCAATGGCACCTATTAGTCCAAAGTTTGATCTTCATTCTCTGAAAGCGTTGTTCAGGTTGTTAAATATTCACTGCATTTCATTTCAGGGGTAGGAAAACTATCCCTGTGCAGATTATATTTCAGATTTGGTATTACTCTTTTCTCCAGAACAAAAGGTACCATATATAGCCTCAGTCTTGCATATTTTAAACTAAGCTTTACTAAAAATTCACCTGTGAAACAGTCACAAAAAATGGCTACAGGATGACAAAAGAAATAATTATTTTGCAGATACAGATCTGAGTAATGAAACAAGAACACAAATATCTTCATTTTTTAGCTATATGTATATCCATTTATTTGCAGTCAGGAAAACTAGGATGGAATTTTTTGAAGATTGTACAAGTGCAAACACTTATTCACACAAATTATCTTGCAGGATCGAGGCCTAAACTTGTCCAAAAAAAGAACCCAAATTCAGCCAGAAGCTTGACGTTAGCTCAGTTTCACCTTTTTTAAAGATAAATTCACCCAAAGATGCTATAGATTTATAATCCCTAAAAAGAGGTTCTGTTGGACAAATAATAATGAAGTAGAACAAACTAATCCTGTAACTAGAACAAATATCAGAAATAGAGACATATGTTTAAAAAATGGTTTGAAAACAAACCTGTCCCCTACCTACTTAGCCCCTAGAAGCTATGACCTTCCTTGCAGGCCATTTTTCTTACCCATAAGTTTCCCAAACTGAATACACTCTGCATAACCTCCTCAAGAAAGCCAACCTCTTTCTATTCCCTCTGAGACTTAACTCTCTGAGTGCTCACACTGCTGTAACTTAACCCTAACTCTTTTACAAATTTGTTTCTAGTTCCAAATTCACTATGTCCTCTTCCTCAGACTCCTTCTCACCCTCCTAAAAAGGCAAGATTTTTTCTCACCTTGTAGTAAAGAAATCACATATTGTAATGATCCTATTGTTTCACACCTAAACCTGCTCCCAGGTGAACATGGTTAACTTCTCCCAGGGGAACTACCTCCCTCTCCCCTATGAACTTCACCTGACCAGAGTGCAACAGCTAGGGCAGTACAGGTAGGCAGCTATTCTCTCTGTGCCCAGTCACGGACTTATTAACAAAACATAACAGAGAATAAACTGTAAACAAAAATTTCGGTTAACTCTCATAATAAGACTGGTTATAACTCTAAACTCGGAAGATCAGGTTAGATAAAAATAAACTTTTTGTCCGATCTTCTAATGTGAAATGTGTCTCAGAAAAAAAAGAGGTGCTGATTTATAGCTCTCATTTGGGGAGTACTGGGTGAGTATTTTAAATTTTTTTCCTTTGGTCTGATTCTTTTGAAGATAGCACATTAAAGTTTTTTGATTCTGTATTTTTCTTTTATTTTTTCAATTTTAACAAAGATCTGCTGATATTGCCTACAAAACAGACAGTATGTGCTGGAAATAGGAGCATTGCTTATGTTAGAGGCAAGCAGATCTTCAAGCAACCTTTCCATAAACTCCAGGATCCTTACTCCTCCTCAGGAGGTTACTTACTGCTTCTCAGGGAGAGAAGCAAGATGACTACCAGAGCACTTAATATTTTGAGGAAAGATCATAGAATCATAGAATAGTTTGGGTTGGAAGGGACCTTTAAAGGTCATCTAGTCCAAACCCCCTGCCATGGGCAGGGACATCTTCAACTAAATCAGGTTGCTCAGAGCCCCGGCCAACCTGACCTTGAATGTTTCCAGGGATGGGGCATCCACCACCTCTCTGGGCAACCTGTGCCAGTGTTTCACCACCCTCAGTGTAAAAAATTTCTTCCTTATATCTAGTCTAAATCTGTCCCCCTTTAGTTTAAAGCCATTCCCCCTTGTCCTGTCGCAACAGGCCCTGCTCAAAAGTTTGCCACCATCTTTTTTATAAGCCCCCTTTAAGTACTGATAGGCTGCAATAAGGTCTCCCCGGAGCCTTCTCTTCTCCAGGCTGAACAACCCCAACTCTCTCAGCCTTTCTTCATAGGAGAGCTGTTCCACCCCCCTGATCATTTTTGTGACCCTCTTCTGGACCCGCTCCAAGAGGTCCGTGTCTTTCTTATGCTGAGGGCTCCAGAGCTGGATGCAGTACTCCAGGTGAGGTCTCACTAAGATGATTTCTAAGTCATCATTTCTCAAGCAAGCTATATCAAAATGAAATGAAAAGTTCACTAAAATGAAACCTCAAGAAGCTTATGTAGCTTGGAGATTTGTATAGCTTGTACCAAGAGGATTTCCTTACAACCTCTTCCTCTAGCTACTCTTGCCTGTCACTTACATAAAGAAGCAAAATTTGTTCTCAATATACAGAAGAAAAAAACTTGTCATAATGACCTTTTCTTTATATACTTTTGCTGAATTGGTAAGACCATACTCACCTGTCTCTCTAATTCTGTCATATTTATAAGCAGCAATGTGAAGGAGGAAATAATGTTTAATAATGTTTCAACATTCCTTTCTTTTTACTTTCATTTTCATACTGAGCTTTGCTTGCATAATGAAGGATTGCTACTGGTTTATGTGTGTGTACCTAGTGATATGTGTGTGTCTGTGTGTATATGGCTTTGTTTCTGAGAGAAAAAAATGTGTTGCAGGTCATCTGGATTCTGCATGGAGTTGAACTGTTTCTTCACCTTTAAGGTTTGTTTGTTTGTTTTTAATGTTACAAACTGGCATTTTAAGGAAGCATATTGGCTTCGGAAGACTTGCTTTAAATGCATTTCCCTGCTCCAAGGCATGTTATTGCTTGACTGAATACCTCTGTAACTAAGAGGAAATGTCTTTCCAGATAACCAAAAGGATGACTGTTTTCCTATGTCTAGAATCACCACCATCACTTAAGTTTATATCTTTAGATAGACCTACTCCATCATCTTTTCTGCTTCTAGTGGGAGCACAGCTGTGTTTCCGAGAGTAAATTCTAGCTGTAGATGGTATAGCCAGTTCCTGTGTTGGCTAGAACAGTTGCATCAGACACTGTATGAAGGGTCACTGTGAAGTGTACAAGAGAAAAACAAAATCAAATTAGATGTGATACCTTAAACATCTCGAGTATATCAAAAGTTTTTGACAAGTGAGAGATGAAATAAAAGGGAGAAGAAAATTTACATACCTTTGAGAAGAAGAGCTTAATGGATATTGAATTTATTTACCTCATAGTTTTATTAAGTCCAGAAGCCCAGACTTTTAATGGTGAGTGAAATTTCACGTGTTTTACAATAAAGCATTTTCGACCTGTCTTTTACATTTTGGAAATTACTTAATGCTCTACTTAATTACCATTCTCTCTATATTAAACCACATAAAAAGTTATTGGCTGTTGAAATAATGAGGGAACAATTTATAAATTGTGACATTCTATACTGTCATATTTGACTTTGTCTTGAGTGATGTTGTTTTATTAGAAATATAGCATAATATTTTTAATCCTCATTTGAAGATGTGAAGCATCTGACAATGTAGTGGTTAATAGGGAATCCTTACTGAATAATTTTGTTTAGCAGGCCTCAGTAAAGGTTGACAGAAGGCTCCAACACTATTTGATACTTAACTTCAAAATAGCAATCCATTTTTTTTTTCTTTAGTGATCTGAAAGTAAACAGAAAATCCCAAAGATGAAAATTTGCATCTGATGCAAAAATTGTTGCGTTTGTCAAAGATGATGAGAAAGAATTTGTTGCATTGCACCCAGCTTATTAAATAAAATGTGGGTCTCAGTATAGCCAAGTGGAAGACTAAACATTTATAAGAAAAAAGAAAGTGCTCTCCTTGCTTCCTCTCTCACTTATGAGAGGCTTAGTATTATACTCAAAATATTTCTGAGGCATCATATCAAACCTGATTTTTTGCCTCTCATCAACTTAAACGTGACTCCAAAATATAAATCAATATATTTCATGGTGAAGCGTATTTCTTAAAAGAAAGTTGTAACTGTTTACTTATTTAAAAAATACAATTTTGAGGACTATCTGAAAAATCTTTCAAATGTTGATCATATCCATCAAGTATTTTTGGTCTGAGAGTGATGATGTTCCTGAAATGATGCCTTCATGCACTTTTAACAAAGGCTGGTGCATGGGGGTAGGAGGGGAAAGGGCAGTTCTGCCATTTGGTCATGTTTTCCTTCCCAAATAGTCTATGATGTTCACCCAGATCATGGGAGACACAAAGCACGTTATCCTCTGCCCTAGGAAGTTAGAATAGACGTCTCTGAGTACTGAGAAGAGCCTGATAGCTATCATACCATCAAGGGCTTAGGGCAAGGCTTGTTTGTTTGCTGGCTCACGTGCTCTTTCTTTTTACAGCTGTCCACTTTGTATGGATTAGCTGAATAGTCGCATTGCCTATTTGGTGACTAGCTGTATATCCATGTAGGGTCCTATCACGACGGCTGATCTTAGTTCAAGCTTCTGCTTCCTTTGTTTCTCCAGCTTGGTTTTGTTTCATACCTTCCCCTCAGCTTTTTGTCCTCTACTGTGTATATGTTTATCATCTTATCCCGGACGTGGTTCTTGTATCATCTATTACATCGCTATCAGCAGCATTATTTTTCTAGCAAACTCCAAGGTTTCACTTCTGTGAAACAAATAAAATGCATCCCAAGTAATATATGCTGTACAAATTGGTGATAGAAGTGGTATAATAATATTTAACACTTAAAGTTGAACTCTCCTCATATCAAGACATCCTCGGGCAACATTTGTCACTGACAAATCAATGACTGTCAACAGTCACATGCTGTATAAGACTTTGTTTATGACAATTTTGATCAGAAGTACTCAAATTTAACAAACAATCAGGCCACAGATGGCAGTTAATCTAGTCTTTGACTAAATTAATTGCTTTCATAATTGGGTACACACTGAGCTGTTTAAACATTAAGCACAGTGCTCTTAGGTATCCTTAACAAGAGAAAGTATGGCTGTTTTAACCAAATGCTTTGAGCAGCTAAGAATAACAGGAGAGTGTGTGTCATAGGAAAAAAAAAAACCAACAAACAAAAACAAACAGAATGCTGTGACTGCATTTAGCTCCGCAGAGACAAGAAACAGCCAGATTAGAATTGGCATGTTTGGTTAAATTTGAGAAATGTTTCGTAATTGCACAGAGGTAGGAAACTTGTTACTGTTATCCCCTCACTGGGCACACAGTTAGCTTAAGTGTTTGGGAGATAACATGTTTTATCAGTTTCCCCTACACATAACCAACTGATTGCCCGCATATGAGAATAAGGGGAGAGGAGTTTTAGTTACTACTTGCACAACCTTTCCAGTGCTGGAGTGTGCAAACCTTGTTGAAGCTCTGACATATCTAGCCAGGGACCCTTTGTGGGGAGGATGGTGATAACCAGGGTGAAAACATGATAGCTGTGGTAAGGGAAACCTGATAAGCACTAGAATACCAGGGAGTGGGGATTTTGTGCTGGTGAATTTGTACACTTCCGTAGCACTCTACATGTAAAGTTACTTGTGCATCATAGCAAGTTGTGCTGACCTTGACTGGTTTTTACCTGACAGGCCAAGTTCTGTCTTTGCTCATCAGGTAGTTTTAGGGAGATCATTTTTCACGTATGCACAAGCTCCCATCTAGCAACCTACAGAGCTATACAGAGCTACACAGGAATTCCCCAGCAGCAGACGAAGCTCCTGTCTTGCAGGCCACACCTGGTAAGGCTACACCAAACAGAAAAGCATCTCCACTGAAAGTCCTAACATCCCTGAATGTGAAAGCACAGTGAAAATTCTGTCACTTAGACTCTATTTATATTCCAGCTAGCATGTTCTTCCTATTCTTTCCTTTTCTACAAAGGAAATGCAAGATGTTTTAAAATATAATATTTTTACTGATAAGAAATATTGATCCTAGCAGTGAAAAGATGCTATTTCCAATTATCTGTTGCCATAATCATGCAAAACAGTTGTACAAGGTCAATGTGGAAATGGAGCTGAGATATATTTTAGAAGTAGCACTCCATGTATAAAAGGAGCACTCACAGGGGACAAGGCCACTGCTGAGGAGCTTAATGAGTTCTTTGCATCAGTGTTGGAGGTGGGAGAAGCCAGGGAGATCCTCATGCTGAACCCTCTAGTTCTGGGAGGAGGGAACTTGGCAGAGGAGTTGTCTGAAATCAAAGTGGCTATGCAAAAGCTATGGAACAAGTTGCTAAAATAAACACTAAAAATAAATCACCAAGACTTAAGTATTCACTTGAGTTCTAAAAGAATTCCAGATTGAAATAGCTGAATTACTAGTGGAAGTGTATGGCCTCTTACAGCTTTTTTGAATCTGAGGACTGGAGATAGCAACCCTAGAGATTTGCTATCTTCAAAATAAATAAAATTTTAAAAAAGACCAAAATGAAGATCAAAATTGCTTTGGATTTTAAAAGCTTATGTGCTTTCTACAATGAGTTTGTAGCTAAATCTATTCCAGTTTCATAGTCCTGTAGAAATAATGATAAAAGGTTAGAGCCCACTTCAACCATCAGCAACCGAAGCTGTTGGTTTAAGACATTCCTAGCACCTCCTTTGACTCTCCAGTCTGAATGACACATTGAATCACACTGGAATCTATTTTACAGCAGCAACACCTGGTTGATAAATGTTGAGAAAAGCTGATTGTGAGAATGCCTAAAAGCCTAAGAATATGAGAAATAATCTAAATGGGGAGGGCTTGTTACAAGGGTATGAAAAGTACTCAGTATGAAACCTTGTCAACCAAATCTGATGAAGTGGTGGTACAGCCTTGGCTTGTAACAATATTTGTGTAACACTTAAGTCTGTGGTTAATTTTTTATTTTTTAATAGTAAACGCTACAGTTAAGATAGAGTCCCTACCTTAAAGAACAAAACATTGCCAGCTCTCACGCTTTAATTACAAATTCTGTTATTTCTTTAAGCCCAAGACTGTAAAATCAGTGAAGACAGGAGCCTCTTGGCTTCCCTTTGAAAGAAATTACATACATAATAGTGCAGAAAAGGTTGAAAACATACCTTGATTCAACCCTAAGCAGAAAGGCAAGAAAAATTGCACAATGGAAAGTAATACAATAGAGAGACTGGACAGAGAAGGAATATATCTGAATCACTGTGGCACTGTGCCCAAACTTGAAAGAGCAGGATCCCAGCATTGCTCTGAAGTGGTTATAGCACTTTCAGATCCACACCAGTTTCTTCGCCGTCTTGCTCTGCGCTGTGGGGAGGCATTGCCAGGGAATATAGATATCTAGCTGTGAAAACATCCTTCAAGGCAAATGGTGGAAGCTTAAACACTTATATTTTAAACAAGAGGAAAGGGAAGAAACATGTTTGGGTTTTTAGAGGAAGTGGACCTGCTTAAGATAAAGAAGGAAAAGATTAATTCTGTTTGCATCTGAACCCATGAATACTTGGAATGAAAAAGGCCTTTCCAGGGATGATCAAATTATGGGAAAGGACAACAGCAATGTTATGCTTTTTCTCATGATGATCTGCAGTAGATCTACTCTGCCGTCTGCTTTTTCAGCAGGAATCCAATGAGGAACTGTTCAGTCTGTCATATTCAGCCTACTGTGACTTCATCTTTTTTATTAGCTGAGGGGATTACTTCATTTAGTCCCAAAAAGGAATAGTTAATGTGAATCTATAATTGTTCTGTTAATTTGTTTGAATTAACCTTATACAAAAATAGTCTTTAAAAATTAATGTGAAAATGGTCAGACAATGTAAGGAAATCATCAAATCAAGTTTAAAAGAAGCTACTTGATAAACAACATGAACAAAAAAATCATTCCATGTCTTTCAGTTTAAAATTTAAGTATGAAAAAAGGTACAATAAGAAAATATCTCGGTTATGTTGAATTAACTGCCTTTGCAAAATAGAAATGTTATTTTCAGTCCTTTTGCAGCACTACTGAGATTGATTAAAACCACATGAAAAGATACCTATTGAGAACCATTAGAAAAAAACCCAAACATTTCAAGAATGCAGTTATGTGAAGCAATATAAGGCCATAGCAAACTAAACCCCACAGCACTGATCTAGCTAGCGAAATAGTTGCATTTCAAGAATAACCAGGTCCTTATTTTCAAATTATTTTGGGTCATGTTGTTCTCAGTTTATTTTGCTAAACGGGCGGTGAATTTCATCTACTAGATTCCTCCTTTCTTTTCCTTCTACTTTTTTTCAATGAGATGTTTGGCTTGAAAATAGAAGAGCTGGAAATGGTGGGAAAGGAGGGAAAAGGGAGTTGAGTGGGGGATTCGGAAGATAACATAACCGAAACCACAGACAATTCAGCTAAAAGAAGGGTTATACATAAAATTGATAAGATGAAGCTTATAGATGTAATAAAAATAGTTGTTCTAAATCAAACCATGAAGAGCTCTGCTTCAAGAGGCAATAACTCTGCGAGTGATGTTACAGGAAATAAACTGCTTTACTCAAGTGACCAATGAGCCATTCAGTCTCATTTCCTACCACCTCCCATGGTTAGGGTGGCTATAAAATTCCAGCCTACGCTGGAAACCGCAGCTGGAAACAGTTGCAAAGGACTCCAAAACATGAATTTCTGCAGTAAAAACAAAAACCAAAAACTTGTTACAGGCATACACCTTCCTCCTCCCAGAATCACGCACACATCCACTCCTGGGGAGATGCTAGAGACCTAGGAGGTGGTACCCTACATTCTGCTTCCTGGGCAATGACTCTGTTGGAGCAGCCAGCTTGTGAATTGGGTGTTGCTTATGTGATACTCTCCCTCTCTATTTAGATTGCAGTCCTTCTGGGAGAAGGAACCACGTCCTCTGTTTGATGCTCCACATGTGCTGTATCTTGTTGCGTGCTCTGTTGGCGCTACTGTCATACAGGGAAACCCACCCAGCATGACATTCCACACAAGGAGGAGTAGTACTGGGGGAAAAGATTTCCTCCTTAGCTTAAATGATAACTAATATGTGGTCTGCAGCAGAACTAGCAGCCCTTGTACTTGCTGAAGCTTAGTAATACTTAGCTAGTGTAATTGTAAAAGTCATTCATGAAGACAGTAAACAGTTCTTTGCCTTTTCAATAATAGCATAAGTTTGGATTACCAGCGCATGCTCTGATGGCTGGCTCAGTGTTTCATGTCTATCTCTAATATTAAGCTGCAATTAGTGATCTATTCTCTCTGGGCTTAATAGCAGTATATTTTCAGCTGCAGAGTTGCTCTGGTGATGGCATACTTAAATTACTTGGCCACTTGGGAAACTTTAGAGAGAGTGAGTGACATTACTCAGCTGTGTGGAACATAGGATAACAGTTTAAATGGAAGGAAAAAACAGCCATATTTGATAGATAGCGCTATGGAGACATCAGTTAGGAGTATATATCGGATTTTACCTTCCCTCTAAATTTAATTTTAATAGTCAAATAATGACATGTTAAAACAGCAGTCTAATCTATAGAAGACTAATCTGGGTTTTTTTGGCATTTCAAGCTGGCTCCTTTGACTTACATACCTTTTTCTGCCAGGCTAGTACTGAAACATAGGATATATCATCCTCATAAGAACACTTTAAGAATAATAAATGTTTTAAATTTGTACTGAACAAAAGTTGCTATATTTCTGGTTTCAAAGTATTCTGTTTTTTATAAGGTAAAACCATAGAGTCTTTCATGCAGTTTGCATATTAACATTTGACTTCACCTTACGAGCCTGTATTGTTTAAAGCCCTATTTTTTCTACTTTACTGTGCATGGAAATGTAGGTCTGCTTTGAGAAGTGACTCTGTAAAGTAACATTTTGGATTCCACTCTGATCAAATCTGCTCAGCTCACCATAAAAGTTGTGTGATTTTTTTTCTAGCTCTAGGCATTTGTCTAAATGTAATACATCCTTTATACACATGTGCTCTTGCGTAGCAGAACACGTGTGTGATGAGACCATGGCCCTTTGGCCACAGTATCACCAAACCCTTAGCCTCTAAAGAGTAGTGATAAACAAAGATCTGAAAATAACCTATGAAAATTTCACTGTGTATTCTAAAATGGTATAAAATGAAAGCTCTATTCATGTTTTAGTTACCCATGTAACACCGAATGCATCTATTTTATAAATATTCACTGTAGAGTTTTATTACAGTGCTTGCTTGCTACAAACAAGGCTAGTTTGGTACATGGAAGTGACATGGCTATTAAATCAGCTAGTATAGTTAATGTAGACAGGACATGAAGAATACTGGTGTTCTTGAAAGCTTGGCTGCTTTTCGCTAAGTTAATTAGATGATCTGATAAGAAAACATCCGCTCAGATAAAAACTTTGTTTTACCTATTTAGATCCTCACAGCTTTAAGAGCACTACTGCTAGACCATATGATAAGAAGCATTTTCCCATTTTTTACCTTCCTATACAAGAGATAAAGATGTTTGTGGAAAATGGTCATCTGCCTGCAATAATCATGTTTCATGTACTTAGAATTAGGTCAATAACAGGGGTGCAAATATAGCGCTGACTTGATTGGCTTAGTGCTGCCTTTCTACTTGAGGAAAGCTTCACTTCATTAATTTCCTGGTACTTTTCTCTAGGTAGAGAATCAAGGAGCAGGTTTTGGCTGAAAAATGTTATTGTGCACTTAGAAATTCACCTTGGCTAGCTTTCTCTAAACTGTGCATAGATACAGTTGTGCACATATGTTGAAAGATAGTGATATCAACTAATGCTAATGAGATTCACATAAGCAGACCCTGTGATTAAGAGACAGCAGTACTTTTCATTGTATATATTGCTGAAATACACAGTCACTGAACACCAAATATTATACCCCAAGATTTCAGGTGTAAACAAGTGCCATTTCTTTCTTCATCTGTAAGATATTTCGTACTAAATTATAGCCTCTTCACACATCACCATTTGTAAACTATTTTGAATTTTATAGGAGCACAGGGATATAAAAGGCCCAAAACTCAGGAGCTTGGAATGTTTGCAAATCTTACTTCTTCCTGGTGATCCAAAAGCCAATGAGTAGACCTGAAGTTACCTGACTTTTCTGCCCTGTTAAAAAGACCATTGTTTCACCTGTGTGTGAAATGGAAACTTCTCCAATTGTTCTTACCTGAGTTTGAGCTTTCATTTTCCCTACTAGAACTGATGACAATGCAAGGCAATGTTTTGGTTTAACTTTCAAGGCTCACAGAGCCCCTAACCCAGATGTCTGCAACTAACTGTGAAAGATTTTAGCCATTTTTAAAATAATTCTGGTTTTTAAAGATATTATTCATAGAATCATAGAATAGTTTGAGTTGGAAGGGACCTTTAAAGGTCATCTAGTCCAAACCCCCTGCAATGATCAGGGACATCTTCAACTAGACCAGGTTGCTCAGAGCCCCGGCCAACCTGACCTTGAAGGTTTCCAGGGATGGGGCATCCACCACCTCTC
>NW_008795253.1:2596399-2602241 GCF_000699145.1 Aptenodytes forsteri | reverse complement strand
TGGCATCCCATCCCTCTGGCGTGTCGACTGCACCACTCAGCTTGGTGTCATCTGCAAACTTGCTGAGTGTGCACTTGATCCCACTGTCTATGTCATTGATGAAGATATTAAACAGCACTGGTCCCAATACAGACCCCTGCGGGATGCCACTTGTCACCAGCCTCCATCTGGACATTGAGCCGTTGACCACTACCCTCTGGATGCGACCATCCAACCAATTCCTCACCCACCGGACAGTCCACCCATCAAATCCATACCTCTCCAGTTTAGAGAGAAGGATGTTGTGGGGGACTGTGTCAAAGGCCTTACAGAGGTCCAGACAGATGACATCTGTAGCCCTTCCCACATGTAACCTCACACTGATTGAGGTTGTTATGAAAATTCCAAGTCTAAACTATTTGATTAGGCATAATCTTTTCAGCTGGGCTGTGTTGCTTGCCACCACAGGCAGGGAAGAGGTAGATAATGGGATGGCCCCTCTCTCACAGCATTCTTGCTGTACTGCACTACAGCTGCTGGTCCAGCTTCTTCTACTGGAGGTTACCTTCCTCCTCCACTGGAGGAAAAAGAATAGGCTGTATATCAAACTTGGAATAATGGAGGTATCTGCTGGCAGTAGGTGAAATAGTAGGTGGAGCAGTAATGCCTCAAACCATACAAATCCAGCTGTAGTGGCAAAATAATTATTGTTCCCTAGCTGTCTGTGCTTACCTCTCTTTTGGAGATTGCAACCTATTCAGCCACTGCATTTTGCAGTACAGTGTATCAGTTTAAATCTCTGAAATTCATGGTATTCTAGCTGATGAGATTGTGCTCTTTTGCATCTTGCCAGACTCTCACAAAACTGCTATCTGTGCCAGCTGTCCACTCATGACAGCCTGAATCTAAGGATGAGATTGTGCCTGAAAAATCCTGTTGCTTTTGAATAGGCAGGCGTAATTCTCCAGCTCCTGACTCTGAACTCCGCTTTATGCAGGCAACTCTAGAGCAACTTAAATACTTTGTATGAATGTGCCTTTAGGAGTGACCACAGGGATTCTGCCTTCAAAGCATGAATAAAAGCATATGCAGATCACTGAACAGAACTGGAGGGTTTGCTTCTCAGAGCTGCTTCTATGGAAGCTATGTGCTAAGTCCCCTAGCATTTTTTAAGATTGAGTCCTCAATGATCAGTGAGGAAAAAATGATAATTTAAAAAAAGGAAAAATGGCCTATATAATTGATTGCTTAAAATGACATTTTTCCTACATCTGACACTGCAAAATAAAGTGGTGTATCTTATGAGCATCTCTGAATTCTTTATCATGTGCTAAATTGTTAGAAAATGGATATTGCGAATAGGTTTAAGTAGCCATGTATGGGCAATCTAATATTCACACTGATTACTAAATAACCCTTATTCAGTTTGGCTAGATCCTGTATCTAAATGATCTTGTTAGTGTTTATGGTGAAATCTCCCCTACTGTTATTTTTTTTTACCCTTCTACTTTCTGCTGTGGTATATCTTTCAAGTATGAATGATTCTCTGCAATACTCATTCATAAAGCTATCACACAATTCATCGTTTAACTCTTTCTGTTATACCAAGAACACAGACAATTTCCAGGTTCACAAACTTCATTCATGTGAGACAAGGTGCTCACCACTTCAGGATGTATCCACTTCAACATAGCATCTACAAAAGGCTTACTACAGGGTTTTGACTGTTAGACTGTTTTAATTATACTTCATCCTTACACCTAGTTTCCGCAAAGCAATACTTATGTGACAGAGAGCCATGCAAAGCTGTCTGTACAGGAGTGAATTTCACCTTTGGGGATTAATTATAAACAGGTTTTGGTGATGGACAATTTTGCAATGTTTCAATAAGATAGTTAAATCTCCCCAGTGTGTGTTCAAAAAAATTAATTCAAAATGTCAGATTTTGATGGGGTTGTGGTATCAAACCATAAGTATCTGTGACTATTTTAATTTCTCTTTACCCCAAAATTAATATGAGATGAAACATACAGAAAGAAGAGCAGTAACAATTCCTGTAGGTTCAACTAAAATTGTACTGGACTTTGCCTCCAGAGCCATTTCTAAGTAACTGACTCTCTGATCCCACAAAAATCAGCTAGGATAGGCAGCTAAAATTAACTAAATCGAAGTTATCCCTCACTGCTCCAGCTTCTGCCCTCGATCAGCCTTGGAGTTTTGATCCAACCCTTGTTCAGAAAAGTGGAATCGCTTCTATAAAATCAGGTACAAATCCATGTAAGTGACCTCTTGGCTGGAAAGTCATTTTCACAAAGAAGAAAAACTAGTACAGCTAATGTGAAAATAACACCCCTGATGGTTTGACGAAGCAGGATCCTTGGAAAGTCATTTTCATAGAGAAGAAAAACCAGTACAGCTAATGTAAAAATAACACCCCTGATGGTTTGACGAAGCAGGATCCTTGGGTTGCCTGGTTCAGTTTTAAGTTTGGAAGAATAAAAAAATCTCAAAGGGAGGGAGTGGTTCAAAACCTAGTCTCTATAGCATATCTGATGTCTAGGCAGTATTTTCAGAAGACTTAGGAGTTCAAAATCTAGGCAACTCTAAAAACTCAGTTTGAAATTCTTTCTTTCCCCCTTCTTCCTCCTGCTCCTTAAAATCTGCCCACCAACTTTGTTAGCCAGGTTTACTTCTATTTTCTTTCATGCATGGAGAAGTCTTTCAAATGGGAGGAACCTTGAAACTACAACAAAAAGTGTGTTAAATGAACAAAATGGGGGTGTGTGCTGGTTGTGGCTGGGATAGAGTTAATTTTCTCCATAGTAGCTAGTATGGGGCTGTGTTTTGGATTTGTGCTGGAAACAGTGTTGATAAATCAGGGAGGTTTTCGTTACTGCTGAGCAGTGCTTACACAGAGTCAAGGCCTTTTCTGCTCCTCACCCCACCCCACCAGTGAGCAGGCTGGGGGTGCACAAGGAGTTGGGAGGGGACACAGCTGGGACAGCTGACCCCAAATGACCAAAGGGATATTCCATACCATATGACGTCATGCTCAGCTTATAAAGCTGGGGGAAGAAGAAGGAAGGGGGGGACGTTGGGAGTGATGGTGTTTGTCTTCCCAAGTAGCCGTTACGTGTGATGGAGCCCTGCTTTCCTGGGGATGGCTGAACACCTGCCTGCCGATGGGAAGGAGTGAATGAATTCCTTGTTTTGCTTTGCTTGTGCATGCACGGCTTTTGCTTTACCTATTAAACTGTCTTTATCTCAACTCACGAGTTTTCTCACTTTTACCCTTCTGACTCTCTTCCCCTTCTCACTGGGGGAGAGTGAGCAAGTGGCTGGGTGGGGCTTAGTTGCTGGCTGGGGTTAAACCATGACAGGGGGTGTTGTAGTTTCTTCTCTACTCTTTATTTAATCATAGACATCTTAAAAGAAAACTCTTCAGATGCAGGTCATTTGTGTCTCTACAAAACTGATTCAAGTCAGATAACCTCAGGGATTCAGTTAAATGAATAGTGTTGAAAATTCCTGTGTGCTGAATTTATTAAGCTCAATTTGCTGTTTTACAGAAGTGACAAAGTTTATTTTTATGAAAATTCTTTTCAAAAAAAGATGTCACCTGTCATCTATTACTAAAGTTTTGTTCATTCCAGTGGAAGCAGAACTGATCTTCAGGGCTGTGCTCTACAGGCAATCCCTGAATATGTCCTTCACTCACAAAAAAGAACATCTTTAAGAAGTTCAGAAGGAAATATCCACCATGGAAGGTATGCAGGAGAAGCAAATGCATGACAGATTTTTTTTTTAAGCCTATTTTGTGGAAAAAAAAAATATTTTTAATGGAGGCTATTACTAGCTCAAAACAGATGCATTCTATCCAAATAAGGTTCCATTTTAGTTTGTGCGGGCTTTGACAACACGTTACAGGAGTTGCCTTAGTTTTTGCTGTTTGTCTGAGACAAGGCTGGTAATTTTTGTTGCTGTTTGGAAGTTCAGTGCAAATAAGAGAGCCAAGGTACTCACAGCAGATCTGAGGTGAAGGAGGAGGAAGCCAGGGCACTGCAAAGCTGCTGCTTGCTATGTAGTGCTGGCTGCTGTGATGAAAAGCTAGAGGAAGCAATAGGTTGGGTTGCCTTTTCACCTGCACTTCCAGTCTTGCCATTCTCCTTGAAATGCTCCACTGAAAGGTGTTAAGGGCTCCATTCCCAAATAGCCCTGCTTCTGGTTGCACTGAGACTCTACACAGATACGTAGAGGGATGAATGAGTGGGGAACGGCTTCCCGTTCTTTGTTCAAAGTTGAAGCCCCTCTGCAGCTTTGATGCAATGTCGCTGTTGTTAACTCTGCTCATCCTCTAGCACAAGAAAAAAAAATTGTGTCTAGATAGGGGTGACACAATTCTTTCCAGCATTGCTCCTTCAACCCTTAGGGGGGAGAGAGAGGATAAAAAAGGGTGTCTTTTCTATGGCCTTATTAAATGCTGTTTTCTGTCACAACCTGCAAATAGGCACAGAAAATGCCATTTCTTGCTGAAGTAACGCTGCATACAAAGACTGTTCAGAGGAGGGGAGCATGGGGCAGGAGCAGGCACTCAAAGATGCACCAGGATCTGAGAAAACAGAGAGATCTTGATTTTTCTATCTGGGGAATTCAAAACTGCCAATTGCTGTCTTGCAAGGCATGGGTAGCAATTGTCACATTAGACTGGTGCTGAGGGATGCCTGTCTTGTGCTGGAGTCCAGAGGTACAGCAGGAGGGTAACTATGTGTGCTCAGCAGCGAAACTGGCTGTCCCAGTGATTGTCAAATGCTCCAAGTAATCCAACCTGACGTTTCTGTGTTAACTTTCTCGCAGTTATCTTAATCTGACTTTAGTTCTGAAGTCATTCGTAGGTTGATAGTAAGCTTTCTCAGGCGTGCTCTCAGATACTGAACTAAACTGACTTGCTTCTAGTTTCCATGCTAGTCTTTTCCAAAGGGGGGGTGGGAGATAATGCCGTGTTTTGTGTGATGCCGGCTCCCAGCTCACCTCCCCGTCTGACTCTATGTGATCAACACCCTTATAAAAAGTAGGCTGGAGGCAAAGCCATTAAAAAGAGTCTGGTGAACTGAGCAGTAGTTTAGAGAACTTTGAAAATCTCCCTACGGAGTGAATTGGCAAGCTCATTAGGAAGGCATAGCATTGTGCCTTCCCCCGTGTGACAGCCGCATCCATGCCGGTGGTAGAATAAGGGACGGAAGGGGAACAGGCTGCCATGATGGGCAGCAGCCCTGGGGGGGGTCAGGTGTGGCCGAGGAGGTGGAAGAGGCAGCGGGGGGGCCGTGTGCCATGAGCGAGCCCTGCTCCAAGCAGCACCCCAGGCAGCCCATGGGATGAAGGCGAGACGGGCACCGTTTTTTGAAATCCTCTTAACCCAGAGCTGCCTTCGACCGAGCTGCGGTGCTGGGAGGTGTGGGGCGAGGGTCGCCCTGCGGTGCTGGGGCTCAGGCAGCGTGGAGCCGTTGGAAGGACCGTCCGGGGTGTCTTCCCGCTGGGGAAAGCTTCGGGGGTGGGCGCCATTCCCCCTCCCTCAACGAACTGCAACTCCCGGCGTGCATTGCCGCTGCCTGCCCTGGCCGGGCTGGAGCAGGGTGTCGTCCGCCTGGGGA
This sequence comes from Aptenodytes forsteri, assembly GCF_000699145.1. NCBI lineage: Eukaryota > Metazoa > Chordata > Aves > Sphenisciformes > Spheniscidae > Aptenodytes > Aptenodytes forsteri. The sequence goes on along the minus strand of NW_008795253.1, from coordinate 2,596,614 downwards.
AAGCTTCGGGGGTGGGCGCCATTCCCCCTCCCTCAACGAACTGCAACTCCCGGCGTGCATTGCCGCTGCCTGCCCTGGCCGGGCTGGAGCAGGTGGCGCGCTGCCCTGCGGGAGTTGTAGGCCGGGGGGACAGCGATGGGAAAGGGGGCGGTGGTGGGGAGGGAAGGGTTGTCCGTTTTCGGCCCAGTTACCGAACCGGCCCGCTCCTGCGGGGG
>NW_008795253.1:2590494-2595313 GCF_000699145.1 Aptenodytes forsteri | reverse complement strand
TCTGCCCTCGCTTCCCTGCCCCTTTCCGGCGGGCGGGCGGGCGGGCTGCCCGCTCTGAGTGCTGGCATTCGTTACGTGTGCCGCGGCGGCGCTGCGATCTCAGGGCGGGGGACGCTTCGGTTTGGGGGCTTTGGTTGGGGTTTTTTTTGTTTGTTTGTTTGGGGGGGTGAACGCTTTGATGCCAGGAACTGCTTATCTGATCGTTTCAACAGACGTTTCCCTTCTTAGGGAAATAGATAAAATCCTTGATCTTCAAGTAGTATGCTAGCGTCAGTACTGATCCTCCCTGATGGCTGAGCGGTGGAAACGCAGCTAGATGTAACTGGGAGGGTAAGCAGCAATTCATTCAGCGTTTCTGCGTGCGCTTGAGATGAGATCAGAGTAAGAAGTAAATATCGAACAAGTAGGTATACTTACAATTACAGGCGATTAGCTTTGTCCGGGTTTGTGGGGTTTTCTTACATATTTTCAGTAACCTGGTAGCTGCTTCATGCACACGTGCTGCTTGTTCTTGCTATGTTGTCCCAATAACACTTTTAAACACCTGTTATAACACCTGTGTATATATTATGATAGCTCTGTAGGCTTGCACTGTCTCTTTAATTCTTCAAGTTATAATATTGTTTAGGAAAACAATGTTTATGTATTTCCATACACTAACATGTTATATAATGCTTCTTGTGGAAAGAATGCAGTTTAATTAGAATATATAGGAAGAGCTAGTTCATTGGCATAGATGCTGTGATATACTGTTAAATCTGATGGACTGATATGTCTCGCAGTATGTCAGTGGCCATTCCTCTGGTTATCTGTTATTTAATGGCATTTCAGTTTTGAATTAAACTAAAATCCTAAAAGTCTGCTTGCCAATTGATGACTGAAGGGACTTGCAGGTGGTAATGGTGTGCTGCCAGATGTGTTTGGGGAACACAATTGCACAGCATGACAATGCTGACAAGGACTGCAAAGAAACGTAATGAATGCTCCGTAAGACAAAATTTCACCATACGTTGGATCCTCTGCTGGGCAGATCTGTTGAGTTTAGGGAACTTCTTCAAAGTTGTCTTTTGGGTTGCTACTTCACTGAGAATTGCAAAGTGTAAAACTGTAACATAATTACTTACATTTTACACTGATTGCACTGTGGTGTCGCTTCATGCTCAGTTTTCTTTTCTTTGGAATAAAAGTTATTTAGGATATGATTTCTTTGTATGTTCATGATGCAAAATTCAGTTAATAGAAAGGAGCCCCGAAATGATTAGCAACTGCTAAGGTGGAAGGGCATTGGTTATGGTTTAATAGTTAGTCAAGAGCTATCTCGGTTAAGAACTGTTACTTGGCATGCCTGTTGAGCAGCCCTTATCAGACAGAAAGTGTAAACAAGTGGCAAGAAAGTGAGTAGTCAGGATAATGGAGGTAGAGTAGGCTTAACAGGTTTGGGTTGGCTTTTTTTTTTTCTTTACTCCTTTGAAATTCTATAGCACTAACTTCTGTAAAATAACCTCCTACGTTAGCTCAAATTAACTTCCAAAGTAAAAATGGTTAATTGTTCTCACTTGGCAAAGTATTCCTAAGGATTTGAAGAGTCTAACAAAGTTAGTATTAACTGGAAGGTCTGAACAATTGTCCCGTTGATGGCTGAAACAGCAACGTGCTGGGGGGGAGGAGTGGTGAGTTTGATGGATCTGTTATAACTTTTTTTTTTTTCCTTCGCCCTTCTCAAGAATCATACATTTGTAGCAAAGTGAGGGAAAATGATGTGGTAAAGTAGTAGCCCCCCAATTCTTGAACTAGCTTACTGTCAATCCTAAAAGAAACAAATAAACACCACCAACAAAAAACTCAGATCATTCTACCCTTAGCATTTTTTTAATTAAAAGAAAAAAAAAAAGGTGAAAGGTGATATGGTTCTGTGGACTACCATTTGTCAAGCATTACATTCAGAGAGCGAAGCAAGAAAGCACAGACTCCTTGAACATGTCATTCTTTCTGCTAAACTCTTCAGATGAGCAACTTTATTTTGATGTCTTGTATCACTTACTGTATTGATACTAGATTTGATATTTGCATTTCTGTAGTATAATCACTTGAGCACTTTGAAATTCTTTATCTGTAAAGGATTCCTCGTCCACTTACTTTATGGAAATGGTAAACTGAGCCAGAGGTGATACCTCCAAGACAGTGATTGCCCAGCTTGAGGCTCATAGTCAACAGATTGTTCATATCCGTAACAGTGAGACAGAAATAATACTCAGTTGCCTGCAGCATAGTTTGTTTGAGGGTCAGTGATGGTTAGGGACCTCTGCTCGAAGGGCTCGATTGCAGAATTGTCTGTTTGTCAAAACCTGGTTGCGGACTTGAATATTTGCATGGGCTTTAGAATTAAAAGCTTGGGTTTTGCCAGCCTATTATGTTAATTTGTGACCTGCGGAATATGATTTAAAGTCTCAGGTCAAAATGTTCAAGCATTTAAAGAATTTGAGAAGAAAAACAAGTGATAAAATTTCACTGACATTACTGAGAATTCTCTGATTTGGTATCTAAACATATTTGAAGATACAAAAGACTTCACATTGTAAATGAATGGAATATATTCACAGAAATTCTAAATAGGTGTTCAGTACAAAATGGCTGTTCAGATGGTAATCTTTGTGTGCGTTATGTTGAGCACTGACATTCCTAAGATGCCTAGATTTCTGCTTATGGATGTACCTAATTCATGCAAGACTCGATCAGAGTTCAAACTGCCTTTTAAAAGGCACCTGAAGATCTTGATTCTGATGATGGTTCTTACAGCATGCATAATACATGCTAACAAGTACTGTTTATAGCAGCACTCACTGGTATGTTTTGTCCTAGGTACAGTCTTTGTGACATAATTGACAAACAAAATACCCTAATTTTAAATTCTGTGTTTATGGAAAAGTGCCAGAAAGCTCAGAGTTGAAGTACCTAACTTAGCCAGCATCTGAGTTCCATGGTGGTTTAAATTGCAAGATATTTTATTGATGTGAGTATCAGAATGGTTAAAAATTGCTCTTTTGTGCGCTTTGATTAAAACTTTGTAATGTGGATTGGTTAAATACATTCAATTGGATTGAGAGGCTTTGGTAGTATGGAGCTATAAAAGTCTAGCTTCATACTATGGTTGGCCTTAAGAAACAGGATTTATGCAGTTTTTCCAAGCAGTCATTGATCCCACTGATCAATGACTGATTTCATTTGAACTTTACAGGTAGAGTGTTGACAAGTACATTAAGTCCCCGTAACTTTCATGAATAGGCACAGAGGAGAGACCTAGTAATTGCTGGGGTGCAAGAAAAAACTTCAGCATGAGGTGGTGCTTTTTACTATGTTATCACGGTATCCTATGGGTAAAGTTTGGAGGAGTAACTTGAGACTTTTAAATGGAAAGTGCCAGGTAACTCCAGTAATGGAAGTTGAAATCTTCTTGCTAGGGCCTTGCATTATATTGTGAAAATATAAAAGAGACTGAATAATCTTTTTTTGTGAAAGTTTAAAATATTATCACAACTACTTTAAAAAAAAATGCATTGCTATTTGGGGGGAGGGGAAGGGTCGAAGTTTTACTGTTCCTCTGCTGCAGCTCAAGGGCACATGTTTGACAGGAAATAGCCTTGGTATTGCTTTCTTATGAAAACTGAAATTTGATCAAAGTGAAAATCCATTTTTGTATGCTTGTGAAATCTAGCATACAAATACTCCTTTACTCTTGTTATATTTTTTCCAGACTTTTTTCCCCTCTAAACTATGATACATTGGTGCATCTAATTCTGTTTTGATGGATCTAGGCTTTCAATTTTTTTGAAAAAATTTGAACTTCTGCTCCAGCTTACTATTTTTGAACAAGCTGTCTCACAAGTGCACTTTCCAGGAAGAGGAATTCCCCCCCAAACAAAAGATTTGTAGCTACTGCATTTGGTATTATCCCCACGCTTGCAACACTCCTGCATTAACTACTTCATATCTTTATTCCCACAATGCACAGAAGTGTTCTCACTTTCACTGTGGCTGTAAGTACTTTGCAGTAGGTTAGTGTCACTTTTTTTTGCAACACTGCTGCAGTTGTAAGTGATTTTCTATAACTGCCACAGTAGTAGTGGCAGAACTAGTTATTTTACTATACATCTAAATGTTCTTGTCTGTCTGCTAGTGATTGTTTTGATGGCTTGATGCTCTATTACCTGTAAGGCCATTAACAGACTGTATGCAAGACTGATTTAAAAATGATACCTGCTTTGAACTCTTGCTTCCTTGGCACTCCAGCTTCTTTAAACAACAAACAAGCTTGCTATGGCCATAGTGCCATCATCCAATATGATGGGCAGTACTACTGGTGTAAGATGTTCCTGTGGACCTGTCATGCTTTGAGCTGTGATGTGAAACTCTTGGTGTGATTCCAGTGTAAAACAGATCAGGGAGGTAATCTCAGTGTTACTGCAAACATTGGAAGAAGAACAGGAATTAAATCTAAATCAGAATCACAGCACAGGTTCACAGGCAGTTTTTTACTTCCCCCATGTAATGGGCGAAGATGGTATCACGTAAGGGAATAGCTCAAACTAGTGTTACAGAGGCAGGTGTTCAAGTCATAGAATCATTGAGGTTGGAAAAGACCTCTAAGATCATTAAGTCCAACCGTCAACCCAACACCACCATGCCCACTAAACCATGTCCCTAAGTGCCTCATCTACACGTCTTTTAAATACCTCCAGGGATGGGGACTCCACCACTTCCCTGGGCAGCCTGTTCCAATGTTTCACCACTCTTTCAGTAAAGAAATTTTTCCTTACATCCA
>NW_008795253.1:2572789-2589732 GCF_000699145.1 Aptenodytes forsteri | reverse complement strand
ATAAAGATATTAAACAAGACCGGCCCCAGTACTGAGCCCTGGGGAACACCGCTCGTGACCGGCCGCCAACTGGATTGAACTCCGTTCACCACAACTCTCTGGGCCCGGCTGTCCAGCCAGTTTTTGACCCAGCGCAGAGTCCACCTGTCTAAGCCGTGAGCCGCCAGCTTCTCTAGGAGAATGCTGTGGGAGACGGTGTCAAAGGCCTTGCTGAAGTCCAGGTCAGCATTAGTGTTGAACGCTTATTATGAAACCACAATCTAAGAATACAGTGAAGTGCCATCTTGCATCATCAAGTCTCACGGAGCTCTTACCAGAATGGAGAAATCACAATCCTGACTGCGTGCTTCTGCTGCTTGTATGCTTGCATCAGCACTCATCGGACCCCTGTCTGATCTGCTTTAACTCAGTAGCTGGTCAATTGTCTGTTGAGAGGAGTTAGGGACTTTAAAAAAAAAAAAAAAAAATCTGATGGATGCTGGTACTAGCACAAGGACAGGGGTGGGACTGTGTGACAGAAACAGGATGGGTAGTAGCAGAAATAAGCCATTGGATTGGTTTAGCTGCCTATGGCACTGTCAGCTGCCAGGAATGGAACACAGCATTAAACATGCCATCCCAATTTCCCCTGAACTAAGCAGGTTAACAAAAGAGGAAAAAATGGTCAGTGTGTGTATATATGTCATTAGAAGTTGCTGCAGTGTATGTAGCACATTAACTGTCTTTAGATTGAAATAAGAGAAAACACATAGGGTTTGTCTTGCTTGTGTTGGACTCTCTTTGTTTCAAATATGTAGTGTTAAATCAGCTTCTTCTCCATGTCCTCTCACAATCCGTTTCAACTCATCAGCTTTTCTCTCAGAAAGAAGTAATTGCCTACTGCTGTCGTTATGTGTTTTTGAAGGGATATCTTATGTTTGACTCTTGAGATAAAATTTTACTTGGGAAAACAGTACAAGAAAAGTTAATGACACCCAGAGGCTTAGTTTAAAAGGCAGGGGGAGGAAGTTTTGTGTATCTAGCAGTAGACTCAGTACTAGTTCACTGATCTCTTGTGAACCTGCAATTGTAAGGATGTATGGAGCATAATTTTATGAAGGACAAAACTGTACCTGCTACACAGACTAATCTATGGACTGTGCAGGATACAAGCAATGCTTTGTTTGAATTCTTTGCACTCAGAACAGAAATGTGTTGCAGAGCATGCAAGTAGCTACACATATCTTCAGTAGTGTTGATAAAACCTGTGATTATGTTTTTGGTGCTCCTTATGTCTAGATACTGGTATATGGAAGCAATTCAATTTTTAAGTGTTCCAGGAACTACCGTAATCTTTGTCAATGTCTTTAGGCACAGCTTGAACTTTCTTATTGTATGTTCTTATACGGTAGCTGTTTACTTTTTATGTGGCTGATAGTGAGCTGAGAAATTTAAACTCTGATAGTCTTTCTACATTGTAGGCACTAAGAATTTCTTAAGCTGGAACTTGTGTAAACCAAAAATGTGGAGTACAGATATTGTCACCGCAACTCAGTCTCAGTTCTTCCCTTCAATTGGCATTCAGTAACTGTGTACTAATGGTTAAGGTTGGTAACTTTTGGGGGGTTTTGTTGATGCATAAAACAATTCTATTGTTTTTCTTTCTGCACTCATTGTGCCTACCTTCATGATTCGTGTCGACTGGTATAAGCATTCATTTATTAAACAGTTCAACAAACTACACTGTAAAACTAATCTAGCTTAAAACTAACCTAGAAAACAGGAGGGGAAACGTGGCAGGAGGAAGAATAGGAAAGAAAAGGTCAGTTCTAGTTTAACTTGGATCAGTTTCCTAATCAGGTTTACTACATACCTGCTTTTTCTCCTGAGTCAAGTATAAGTAGCTTTACTGGAGAGAACAAGGCTTCTGATTTTTAGTAGCTGCCTATTTTTAGCAACAGTTTTTTTGGGGTTCAAAGTGAACAGGAAACGAAGTTGGCTGAACAGCATCCTAGTCAACAAGATTGTTGACAAGAGCAAGAATACAGTACCACTAACAATAACATCTTTCCACTTGTTCTCCCTTTATAGTGGAACTTGTCTGATGTAACAGTGAACCGCCCTTCTGTTTTAAGTTAGTCTGGGGGGCCTACTGTGATTTTTTTGTTGTTGTTGCTCTGGCTTGGTTTTCTGTTAGCTGAGTCTCCTGAATTGTCTTGCTATGGTAATAAGTACTAATAGTTGTGTAAGGGAAATAAATCGATAAGCATGACACACTCCTATTATCAGATCAGTCTATGCTGTTGAGGAGCTGTATTCCAGCTACTGGCAAGTAGCCAGGGCTTGTACTGCCTACAGCTAAAATGGGGAAAAATTAGTACCTCTTCCCCTTATCCGCCCTTGCCTTTTTTATTTTTCAGCTGTATTATATGGGTGTTTTGAATAGATAGTTACAATGGATCCCTTCTTCTTGAATATGACTCAAGTATCAGGGCTTCAAACAAGGTTATTATTCTAACCTTTAGAGTTCAGTGTGTTTATGTAAAGTGTAGAGGTCATCCAGAGCTTTATAGACTTCACTAACTTAAAATTCTTCATCCCAGTTAGGACCACTGTCTTTTATGTTGTTCTTGAACCTTGCTCTCTTCCATGTGCTTGGAGGGAACTTTGATAAGATAGGTTGGAACACTGATAGAGGTTGGAACAGAACTGAATTGGTGTGATTCACGTCTAGTATCAACCTTCTGGAAAAATAGGATGGCGTTATAAATTTAGCTACCATACATTAAGAAAAAAAAAAAAAACCCAACCAACCTTGTTTGAGGGTGTAAAGTTATTATGGGATATATCTTCCCCCCCCGCTAATCTACCACTTTATCCTTCCATTCACTAAAGGCATAGAGAAGCCAGGAAGAAGGGAGGAGAGAGTAGGGAAGGGAGGATGGATGGTAGTGGCTCATCTGTTTGAGCCTGTAAGGGGGTAGAAGATGTATTACTAAGAGTAGGGGACTCTGAATCTGCAGAAATGCATTGAGTGGTAGAGGTTGAATTCCTCTTTATGGGGTGTGGTCAGCAGCATGTGACTCTGCAGATCAAAGACCCATGTGTCAGGTTGTTGTCTTTCTTTTTGTTTCTACTTCTGGCATAGACCAGGTTCCTGTGTAGTATCTTGAGAAGCTGGATTAACCCCTTCTTAGATAAATGTTTTATTCTTTGCAAAATTCTTCTGGACTCTCAGCTGCTGCTTTTAATTGTGTTTGGTTCTCAACATCCATCCAGGCTTGCATCTCCATAACAGCATGTGTTGTATTGGCATGAGTTGGGTAAATGTCGCTAGATGTGAATTTTTTTTGTTAAAGTCTGTTGGTAAATGAAAGCTCACTGAATTTGTGACCTCTTTAGCTATGTTCCTCAGCTTTCAGTTTCTGTATAACTTGGTAGGGTCCTTCTTTCCAATTATGAGACATCCTAGCTTTTGTGACACCTGGGGATTGTTTATTCATGTTTAAAGAGCTGTTCAGTGGAAAAAAAATTGTTGTTTCGCAATGTGTGTTTTTCTAAAATGCTACCGACGGCTTTTAAAAATGCTTAATTTTCAGATGGTAAATATTTATCTTCCTCATTCCACAGTTCCCAACTTCTTCAAATCATCTTAATTAAAGGCTAGTTAAAATCTTATATATGAATAATAGTTCTCACCATCATAATTCCACTGCTTTATAAACTAGCTTTAGTGCATTTCTAGTCTGCTGAGCCACTAATAGGTCAGAGGGAAGTGTAATTAATCTAGCATTGAGTATGCTGCTTTTCATAACTACTGTCAAAAAGCTTTGCACATCTTATTTAAAAGTTTTATTTTCCATTCTAAAAGCACTACACAATTTTATAATGCCAGGTTAAAATACTACTGGTGCAAAACTGCTGGACATCTTTTGATTAACAGTGAACTAATATTGCTGCCATATATGATGTAGATTACAGAATACTGCTTTAAAGGACTCCAGCTTGTGATTGTAGCTGTCAGTTTGGCTCACAGAACAGAAAGTGTGCCACAGCAAGGCCCAGTTAAATGTAAAGATTTGACTTCACTTGAGTGTAGCTATTAAGCCTCCTAATCTGAGTGTGGGGGCAGGATTATCAAATGGCTACTGCTTTGTGACCTGTAGTTCAGATGCAGGTCATTCTGGTGTTAGCCATCTGATGAGGGGGAAGAAAAATAGGATCTACGTAGGATCTACTGCTGCCTTAGACTGCTCTGTAGAAGGGCTCTAGTGCTAACTGTGCCAAACTCTGTCTCAAAAGTTTGCTGTGCTACCAGCTGAATAATACAGTGACTGTGGATTTAGCTGTGATTCTGGTTCATACTCCTTCAATTTTTTTTATTCTTCCTGGACCACCCTCTCTCCATCCTTCAACTTTCATAAGCCAGTCATTTCCTATCTTCGAGTTCCCTTAAAACCACCCATTTGTCCTTGCTTTCAAACCTTTCCTTTTATTTATTGTTAGTGACATTAAAGCAATTTTGACAACTTTATCTGCCTCCGCAGATAGCTTTCTCTCAGCTTTTGATTTTTTTTTTGTATGTTTCTATATGGAGTGTCTTCACAATTGACTTGCATTACACCACAAGCATGCTCACCAAGGCAAATTATACTTTCCATCTTTCGATCCAGGAGACTTGGTGATGTCTTCCTTTAAGTGTCTAATCCCATCTGTTTCTTTCTATGTGTACTGCTGCTAGATATCCCATCTCATGGTGCTTGAGGAAAAGGGCTGTATGCTTCTTCCCACCACCTTATTCAGGAAATGTCAGTCTCTAGCAATCTTGCCAGGTCAGGAAGACTGCTACCTTGTTATCAGACTTTCACATACTAATCAGTAGCCATTTGGAAGGACTTAATTGCTCTTTTTTGGAAATGGATCCCAAACTCATTCTGGCTAGAAGTGTCCTAACTTCTAACCTTAATTTATCCCTAGTTTTTATGTATTGTGGCAACATTGTTATTTAGGGTTTTTTCCTTACATATTCCCCTTCTGTTTTTCCCCTTTCCCCTTCAATATTTATTCCTATTCAGATATTATTGCTTATTTAGCATAGTAAGAAACTGTTAATGGATAATGAGCACTAATGATTCAAAAGTTGCTGTAGTGGATTTGAATTTTAAAGAAGTAGTTCACAGACAAGTGAAAAAAATGTAGCCACAAATGTACAAGCTAGTGCAAACTGTTAATAGCAGATATTGTCCAAAGTTTACTGTCTGCACTGTGGTACAATCCCAGTTGCAGTGTGGAAGCTATAGTAAGCTCTCTGTTCTTGTGTTCTGTTTGAGTTTTTTCCTTTCCTCCTGTTCCAGTTTGAATAGGTTCTACAGGGTCATGCTAAACAGTATTTCAAACAAAGTATAGTCTGGACCATGTTGAATGGGGGTCATAATAATTTGTCTCTACATCATCAGATAAGAACAGCTCTACTAGATCAGAGCAAGTCTGTCTAGTCTAGGATGTATTGTCTGCAGCCAGTGGTGGGCTGCTAGGGAAAAAATTATTAATACGTAATGATATTTCTGAAATATCTTCCAGCCTTCAGTGACACTTGTCTTTATCCTTGGGAGAAAAAGTTTTCTTGGTTTTTATAATTGACTTACTAGATTATTCTACCATAAATTATTGTTGATTTTGTGTGGGTATGTGATTTGAAAGCAACATAAAACTTCAGCGGATCTCTGGTGTCCCCTGGTTATATTGTGTTATATGACTCTTCCGTTTCTCTTAAAACAAGAAGTGGAAGCATCATATGAAACCGTTATTTAAAAAAGGCAAGGGATGGCAAAGGTGTTTCCTATTCATGTGGTTTTGGGGTTTTTCCAATTTTCTTTTTTCCTGAAGACCTGTCCTATCTTCCCTTGGCCATCTCTTCCACCCCCCAAGCTGAAGAGTTCTTACATGTTCCTTGTAGAGAAGCTGGTTATTAAATTCAGTCATTCTTCCCTCCTTTCTTGTGTTTTCTTAGTTCTGCTCTCTTGAGATGGGAAACTAGAACTACATGTATTCAAGATCACATCAGTGTGAATTTATGTGGTGACAAACCAGGGAACAATGCAGAAGATCTTCCTTTAAGAAGTCAAAGCATTTGATATGCCCTTTACAGAGCTCATCCTTTCACAGAACTATGTATTGGAACCCCAAGATAAAACTTGAGTGATAAGTCAGTTCAGAGCCCATTACTGTCTATGTAATATGAAGATTTGCTTTCTCCACTATTTAGCTTAATCTTTACTTGCTTTTGGTAATCATCTTCAATCTTACCACCTCGATACCTCAATATTTTGAAGTTCACCATGTCTTTTCTTGATTTTTCTTTCCTGCTGTACCGGGCAATGCATTGTCACTTTATTAGATAATCTCTCTGGGTGGAAGAGCAAAGGCAACCCTGGAACACTCTTGTTTGTGACCTCCTGCTGTGAAAACTAACCATTTACTTCTGTCTTCTAACCAGTTACTTATCTATGCAAGGACGTCGGCTCTGTTGCTTGGGAGATTTTTAAAGCTTTTGGAGATGGATGACAATAGATGTCTTTTTGAAATGTTGATTTACTCTGTGTCCTATGTCTACATGCCTGCTGACATCTTCAAATAACTCAGTTGTGTTTGAAGTATGACTTCCCTTTCACAGAAGTTGTATTGGGTCTTCAGTAATACATTATAATTCTTTATGCATCTGGTAATTCTGTTCTTTGGATTTTATTTGCCCGGTTATGAACATTTGACTTGCTGGTTTATGAAATGGCTTCAAGTTGCACCAGGGGAGGTTTAGATTGGACATGAGGAAAAATTTCTTCACCGAAAGGGTTATCAAGCATTGGAACAGGCTGCCCAGGGAAGTGGTTGAGTCACCATCCCTCGAGGTATTTGAAAGATGTGTAGATGTGGTGCTTAGGGACATGGTTTAGTGGTGGACTTGGCAGTGTTAGGTTTATGGCTGGACTTGATGTCCAGCTTCAGGTCTTTTCCAACCTGAACGATTCTATGTATGCCTTTGCTGGCACATGTTCTAAGCAGCTGTCTGTCTGGTAGGAGTATACAGGCCAGTACAAGATAGGCATACATAGTTGCTGATTGTTTTTTGTTGATTGGTGTTAAGTTTTGCTCCTTTCCTGTCCTCTGGTGTTGAGGTAATTAGCTTGCTGATTTCTTCATAATAAGTACTAGTTCATGTGTATCATCCTCCAGTTCCTCTCAATTCTTCTTATTGTTGTTACTTTTTTTTTCTTCCTGTAAACAAGAGGCTGTTATTACAAGAAGCATGTTTTATTTACTCCTTAGACAAACTGATCATAGTGTGGTTGGGTCAGGTAGGTCCTCTGAGGAGCAGGAGAAGCTGATCCTTCCCTGGCATCATCTGAACTTGCTTGGCAGAGGGAAGGTCCTAGAGACTATATAGTGGACCATCACAGCAACAGACTGGGAGATTGCAGCTTAAGCTGGAAGGTGAGTTAAATGGGGAGGGGGGGGAAAAAAGGGATGAAGAGGAAGAAGGGTTGACCTGAGGAGTTGAAAATGAAAACTTGTGTAGATCAGGCTGTACAGAACTCACAGGTAGTATTTAACTGACTAAAAAAAGCTTGGAAGTGGTATAGTAGAATGGCTGTTGAGGAAATATGGTTTAGAAACTCACTTTTACCATCTTACCTATTTACTTTGGAATTCTGCCACCTGTTACACGTGTGTTCCACTCTGTTGTGGTACCTGGCTTTTGAGGTCAGAGATCATCTGGTGATGTTTAGGGAGTTTTGCCATAAGCAAGGAGTTCAGGAGGCTTTGTTTCAAAGCTCTCCTGATTGAAGTCTTGCCGCACCTTTTTCTGTTGATGCCTAAATCTGAGGAATTATTCAATTAATGGCTTATAGTTGTCCTGTGATCTATCAGGGAATGAGATCCTTTGGTCAAAGTAATTTCAACTGTGCAACTCTTAGTGGGTTCTTTACTTGTTTCCAGGTGTATGTTCCTGCACTTTATATAATCAGATGTGAAATGAAATGTTGTGTGTTTATCTTTGAGGCCTACGTCATATTCTGTACTGATGCAATCAATTTAGCAAGGTAAAACTTACTCCTAAGGAAATTGTCTAATAACCCTTCTCCAGGCTGGACCATCTCCTTCAGCATTGCCTGTTGTTGTCTTCCACCTTTTTTGTTAGTTCCATGTCTGTTTTATGTGCATTGTGCAAATTCCCTTCTGACTTGTCAAAGTTTTGTCTTGAGATGCCAATTCACATATCTGTCCTAACTCTAACTGATGTATATGCCATAGGCACTTGATACCAGACTGCTATAGCGGTTTCTGAAAACATGCACTCCTCTTCCATGTCATCAGGTCCTCTCAGCTGTCTAATGTGGAGCTGAGAGATGTGAGGTGGCTCTTGATTTTGGCCTTTCCCTGTTTCATTAGATGCCTTACCGTAGTTTATTTTAATCCCTTACTGCTTTTTAAACAGCAACAACAAAAAACCCCAAACTGATACTGGCCTTCTGTGTTAGAATGCCAAATGTTACACATTTTCGGAGAGAATTTCTTCAGTAAGACCATCAGACTGGTTAGGATATATTGGAAAGTAATTTTATTTCCTGTCTGCACCCTTGTCTAAGTCTACTGATTCCTGAACAAATGTGGTCTGCCCCAAGGAAATGGGATTTAATAAAAAATGCTCTGCTCATAACTTGTGGCATCAGGAGTTTTTATTGTGAAATGTTGGAAGTGTCCAGAGTGCTCTGAGCTTAGTGCTGAAGTGCAGTTCTTCACATCAGCACTGACCCTAGATCATCAACTTTTGTGCACAGTCCTCAGAAGCAATGGTAGATTACTTGAGTCCTGGATACTTTTGCATTTAGTACCTCACTATTTCACTTGCACAGAGCAGGGTGTTCTCTTAAAACTAGGGCTTCTCGACAAAACATGAGGGTTTCGCTGGAGAATTCACATTAGAGATAAACTGTTTAGTAAATGCTACAAATATCAGAGTTTTTGAGGAAGTATTTGTAAGTCAGTCACGTCTGAATTATTGTCGTCATCTCTGGCAAGCACTCTTTGTCCCACAATCCTTTAGGGAGTGAACTGGAAATTCAAGGGATCATGGATTTCTTAATTAACTAGTCAATGTCAATGCTTTCTGCAGTAACACTGCAGGAGGAAAAGCTGTGAGAGAAACTCACTGTAGTGTGTCCTGAGAAAACTTGCTTATGTAGTGCAATGATGTTGGTTATTGAAATCTGTGGTCTTACTTGCTGAATATGCCTCTTAACTGGTGACTTTAGGAGTACTTGTCCAATGGTTCAGGAAGGGGTTTTGCTGGCCCAAGCCCAACTTTGTAAGGCCTTTACTTCAGGTTGTCACATATAGTAGCATTTTGAGGGCTGGTACTGGATGTGACTTGAAGTCACTTCTGACTCTTTCGTATTGTCTGAGATCTTGGTATCTTTTCAGAATCTCTTCTGAGGAATCAAATCACTTTGAGGCAACTGATATTAACAGAGCATCTTAAAGGCAGTAGAGTGACTGCTTGTTTTCTCGGGGACTTTTTATTGATTTCCTAGGTAGGAACAACAGATTGCACACCTTCTGCTCACCTTGTCTGCCTCATTCAACCACCATCATCACAAACTCAGAAGAGCCAGAGCAGCCTCTTCTACTGTTGCCTGCAAGAGTAGCTATTCGGTAGTGATTTGGATAGTGTATTTGAAGAGTTGTTAACTGTCTTTCATTCTGTGTGGTGCTGTACTTCTCCACCTGCCCTTTAACAACCAATTGACCTGATTATGTGGCATACAGAACAATTATGAACTGGATACTCAGCAGCTTCATCAGTTGTACATCTCTAGTGGTACTCTGGCATTTTTCTCTTCCTTCATTCTCAACCTTGCAGATTAGTAATAAAGGCTGTTTTGCTCTTTGTGTGGGATATAAGTGACCTTGACCTATGAGACTGATTAAGAATTTTGGTACCAGATAAGTAACTTCATATGAAGTTTTCCAGAATGCTGGAACCGAGATTTATCTGGTTCCTGCAGGAGTTTCCCTTCTTGCTGGAAATGCAGACTGTAATCACCTTTCTTTTTAAGAAATCCTATTCCTGTATTCTTGACCTTGCAGTTACTTTGGCTTCCCTAAGCGGTTGCTGTTGTCTTTCTAAATTGTTTCGTTAAGAGGGAAAAGTACCCTACTTACAGATCAGCTCAGAGTACTGAAGTTTCCTGTTTTGCCTTGCTTGAAACTTGTGGGAAGCAATAGGATATGACCGTCTTGGGTCAAAGAAACTCACTAGATTGTGAATGGAATGGTGAAATCTGGTAAAGATTCTACCTTTTCTATTTATCTTAAAATTCCTGGTCCTGCTGAAAAAGGAAGGAAAAAAAAAATAAAAACTAGTAGCTGTTTTGCTTAAAGCTTCTGATTCAAATGCATTTTTTTTAATCTGCTTAATTTAGGACAGAATTTGTGCTGAGTTTTTTGTTTGTTTTAAGGAGCAAGATAGGGACATAACTTTTTTCCTTTTTTGCACAGCATAAAATGAAGAGGTATCTTTTTCTCATTGTTTTTAAAGCAGACTAACAAATTTAGAACTGAAAATCAATGTCAGTCTGGAAATAATGAATGTTTGCTCCTGCTAAGGAAGAGCCAGTGCTGGAATACAGAAGGAACAGAGTGTTTCTAAGACAGGATAGCCTACTGTTTAAATCCATCTGCCTTGTGTAAAAGCTCTTGTCTGTTCTCCACATGATTAAAGTATTCAGAATCCTGCCACTAGGTACTTGAAATACATATCTGTTTTTCCTTTGTGGTGTTCCACTCCCCAAGTCAGGTTGGACAGTTGTTAGTAATGTGAGTTTTATAGAATGTAATCAGAAATTAATTACAGAATTGTTAAAAAAAATTATCTCCCAATAAATTCTCAGAGCTGATATATGGCTTCATTTGAGTACTATATGAATTCTGTTCTACAGCAGATGAGAGTCTGAGTCCCACACTTTGAATCTTACCATTTCATGCTTTGTGTTGTGCCATTTAATGATTGGGAGGAAGTTTATCAAAAGTTTATACAGATGTGTGCTAATTGCTTTAAAAAACAAACAAAACCCCCCCCCCAAACACACCTGCTTAAACTTTGAATTGTGTCAAATGCTAAAAGCAAAAACAAGAGACTGACTTTTTCCTGTTCTCTTCTTATATCTGACATCTTTTATCTGATGAGAGTGCCTAATGTGAAGCTAAAACCTGTATATAAAGTCTCTGTTTCTGTATTTCTGCTTTATCAATCTCCAGTAGGAAATGAGGGAATTCAGCCCTCTTCTAATCATTTAACATTTGATTAAACTTGTGTATATTCTTTTCAGTATATCATGCAAGTTCAACAGAAGTACGCTTAGAAGATGTAGATTACAGGTTGGTTGTCCGTGACGTGTAAGTTGAGATACACTGCCTACCTACTTTGAACAATGTCATCTTTTTTTTTATGCACTGAGCCTGTTTAAAAACTGATTTGAAATCACAGTTTAGCTGAATTTAGAGTTCTTCCAATCTAACTGGAGCACCTGAGGCACTTGCAATTTTAACCTTGAATTCCAGAAAATCTTTTAGAGAAAGGAGGCATGGTTAATTCTTTTTATTTCAAATGAAGTTTTTACATAGATAAGAGAGTCCAATTCTTGTTGACCTAGTTGACATGTTGCCAGCTCTAAATTTTGTCTAATTTGCCAAGCCAAATTTTGGCTGGATACAAAAATGATGGCTGTGTGGGGTTATTAGGGTTTTTCATTGGTTTATTTTTTTCAAAACAGCTATTCATAAAAATAATCTGTAAGTTAAAGGTCAAAATACATGGCATAGGTATTATAAAATGCAGAAAAGTAAACTTATGACAAACTTAAATTAACTGCTAGTTTAAAGGTATGTTACACTCATTTCTTGGTAAAATTGTGGTATGTCTAGGATTATTAAAAATATTTTTTTAATAAGCTGGTTTCGGTGTTTGTGTTAATAACATGTTTGGAAATAAATACTTTGAAGCATGCAGCACTGAGATTTATAGGGTTGATAGTTCACTTACTGTGTTATAATTTGGCATCTAGATACAAGATGTCTTTCTTTCTGTAGCTTCAGCAGGTAAGAGATAAGTGTCAATTGATTTCAGGGAGCCAACATATGAGTGCAGTCTAGTTGCAGGACTTCAATCAATTTCAAACTTTTTTTTCTAAAAAAAACAACAAATAGTTTCTCAATATGAGGAAGTTGGATCTACTGGGAGATAAGAATGACTTTTCTCTTGTTCATCGTTTCAAAATGGTTTGCAGTTTGAAACAACCTGTCTATTCCCCACAATGACGCAGAAATGGTAATTGAAAAGAAACCTTCTGAACATTCCCATGAAACTCTGAATCCCTTAGGAAATTCCACTTACTTGTTAAATTTACTGTCAGGCATCAGTTTCATGGAACACTCCTGAAGGCTTGCAACTTCATTAGTTTGCAGTAGACCCATGGTGTAGTACGGAATCCTAAACTTCAGTTTCTCAAAAGCCCATCAGGCTAGGAATGTTTTGATTTAAATATTTTTTTGGCTCAATGAACTGGCATTTTCTGATAACTGTATTTTTTTCTCTTAACAGCTTTCAGCTAGCTCTCCCTTCTTAGCAGAAAGCTTCATGATCTTTGATTCTGATAATCCGGGAAGCGTGCCAGACCAATTTATTCATTAGTTGACTGCTAGACTTTCTCCCAGATGCTGGGTAGATGTGTGATACTGCATAGTAGTAAAGCAATGTTGTGACCTATTCATTGTTACAGATTTGCTGTGGACTTCACTTTTCCGTGATTTAGTGAACATCTGACTAGGCCTTCATGCAGAAAAGAAGCCTTTGTCTGGCAATCCTAAACTGGTTAAGTAAAATAGCCAAACTTTTCAGTCCTCTTGAACATCTTAAAATTACTGCTAAGAAACAAGAACATGCCTGAGGCACATGGTCTTCTGAAAGTGACAGTTGTTTCTATGTTTTAGTCTTGGGTATTATTCTCCTCATATTGTAAAATGGTTAAATGGATACCAAATGAGGCAGTCATGAGCATTTTTCCAAGCTGGATCTTGGAAGTAATCTTCTTTTACAGTGACTATTCCCTCTGAATTTTCTTTTCTAAGGATCCAAACTATACAATTTTTACTAGTCCAAATTATCGCCAGCACTGTTCTGAGTAACAGTTGGTATCTAGATAACTTTTTGATGTAGCGTCTTGAAAAAAGAAAGGCAGTCAGACAAGCTTCAGTGTGTGAAGAACACTGATATTCACACCAACTCCATATGTAAATGTCCCTGTGTAACAGCTGGGATTACATCACTGTTCAAAGAAAGAAGAGTTTCTAGAGAGAACAGAAATTAAGTTCTAGTAACTGTCACTTAGAAGCATTTTTCTCTCCCCCTATCCACAGAGCAGCACAGTCACTTCTGAAGTGCTTTCCTTTTAAATTATAAATAACACAAATCTCTCAAAATATCTTGCTACTACATTAGAAATTTAAATGTAATTTTAATTTTGACAGTGTCTGGAAGCTACAGTAAAAGGTGTCGTGTGGGCTCTCCTATTTACAGGTCTACAAGGACACATTCTTACTGGCATAGAAGATTACTTTGGAGTGTGGAGATGCTTCCTTTTTTATTGAACCTTATTTTTCTTCACTGTGACTTATAAGTACCTGAAAAATAGACCTGAACTCAGAATTGATGCTAATCTCAGTCTTTACTTAACCTACAAATCTTTTTCTTTTTTTTTTTTTTTTCTGTTGGCTGCCACCCTTTTCTTTAAAATTGCTGAACAATTGGGGGGGAGGCAGGACATTTCCTCTTTTTGTTTTGCCTCTGAGGTATGACAAATATCGTTGGTCTTCCTAGTACTGGAATATTACTCCCTCTTTGTATTCTGCTTAATGCTTATAACTGCTTAATGTTATAGGTAGTTCTTTTGAGGTATATATTCTTTTTGGAAACTGTATTTCATCACTGTCTGTATCCCCTCAATAAAGCACAGTGTGGAGAGTTGAAAGCAAGGATTTTTATCCTAAGTGAAAAGCAGCCAGTTAGGACTGAAGCTGTTCTGTAGTCTCATTTCAATTTTTGGTCACCTTGTCTCTTCTCAGTGGCAGCAGCAGTGTCCTCAACTACATTAATTCTTGGGAGTCAAGATATGCATTAGAGAAGGACAAGTATCTTCTTTAGCTATGGTTTGGAATTTGTATTGGAGTCTAAATAGAGGATTTCCTCCCTTTCATGTTGGAATCTCTGGTATGTTGGTTCCTGTTTGCTCAGGGATCTGAAACAATATGGTAAAGAAAATGAGAGTATTAAGTTAAATGTTTAGAACTTTCTATTATAAGAATACCTTTTTGAGTGCTATAAGCAAAAAGTGGATTCAAGCTAGACAAGATATTCAACAGAAGCCCTCTCCCTACCCCACCCCTGTGCGAAATCTGTTTCTGTAAGAAAAATGGGCTGTTTTTTACCTGAGAATCTGGCCAGCATTTTATCAAATAATGAATTTTACTGAATAGATATTCTGTAGTGACATTACAAACAGGAAAAAGATAACACTTGAATAGAGATTTATTAATTTTTGCTTCTGTTGTCATTGCTCTATATGAGCAATATTGAGTATTCTGCCCAGCAAGCTAGTTTATTTTTTCTTAACATTTGTATAAATGGCAAAAAGGTGATTGAGTGTTTGCTTGTTGTTTTTAAACTCAGTGTTTCAGTGGTTTCATAACCTGGTCAATCCTTTCCAAATTGTTTTAATAGTACATTTAATTAAAAAAAAAAAAAACCCCACAAACAACAACCCTGTGACTTTGAGAATGATGTCAATATATAAACAAGACTAAGATTATGAATCCATCTATGGCTGGAGGGGGCAGGGAGCAGAGAGGACAGCTGCTGACCTGTGGAAGGAAGGGAGAGGCAGAAGAAACAGACTGAGATGTTAACATCTAATTTAAGTTACTCTATTAAATACTCTGCTCTACTCTTAAAATATGAAAATAACTGTCTTCTCTACAGAATATTCTCCTTTAACAAGTTGTAAGGGAGTTGCTGCTTGTATCCTAATGGTGGAATAAAGGTAATTAGATGTAATAAATAGTTACCTCAATCTTTTTCTTTAATGCTTTTCAAAATTTTTGATTAGAGCTACAGAAAACTCATAAAAAGCTTTCTAAATCAATTGAGAGTGGTCTGACGTATCAAAAGAACTTTGTGATGGCTGAGTAATAAACACAGATATTATTAAGGGGTTTGAATTTCTGATGCAACTAATTCTTTTTCCTGTCACTTAGAAGCAGGAGACCATTTCTTTATTTGGAGACAAAAAAAATGAAAAACTTACAAGCAGATAACCATTTTTCAGGGGAACCAGTGACTTTATGCAGTGTCAAGTATGGTGGAACAGAGAGTGCAAGCAGCACCTGTAAAATGGGGGCCTATACTTCAGAAGGCTGTAAGTTTATATGATTAGAAACTAAAAGATGACTGAACATGAGCTCCAAGTCCCTTTCTTATGAAAGGGATAACTTGTAAGAAAGGCAGATGACTTCTTTGCCTTTTTAAGTAATCCAAAACAAAATACTGCTTCCTACTCTTGCACCTGTATTTTAAAATAAATATTTAAGCACTACTGAGAGAATTTGAAGAGAAGCAGAAGTTTTTCTTTCAGAGAAACTGAGAGACTTGGTGCCCTGTCTGCCTGGGTTAAATGTTTAAAAAAAAAAAAAAAATTAAAAGTGGTTCTAATGCTTGATGAAACTAACGAAGCTGAATTCCATCTGTGGTATGATTGTTTAAATCCAAGATAGCTGACTTAGTAATGCAAACCACAAAACTTCCTTCGGATATACTCCTGTACTGAGCCAAACTAAATAATGCAGTCGTGAAACTGTATAGAATGGGAAGAAGTAGAACTGAAGTTTGTCACTTATATATAATACTTTTTAGAATTACACATAGTTTTCAGAAGGGATCACTTTTTAGTTGAGTGAAAGAGGGCAAGGTTCCATGGGGGGGTGGGGGTGGGGAATTTTCTAAGTCATTGCTGTGGTGTGGAAGAACCAAGCTTAGTGTTTTCAACTGCTTATATATTTTCACTTATGAAGGGAAATTTTTACTTCTCGTGGTAACATCAGTTACATCAGTGAGTTTTAGCTCAGAACTGCATGTTTGTGTGTTGTACCTTGCCATGAAGTTACTGCTACTTAAATGAAAGTATATGGGGCAAAGGAGGCTAGCAGTTAAGGAGATTAGCCTATTGGTTAGGACAATAAACTGGGGTGTGCAGGATCTGTCTTTTGGTCCTTACTTGTCCATAATTTCTTTCCAACGTGATTTTAGTTTCTGAGGCTCCTCATACAATTTATGTAATAGTCCTCATAGATTAAGAAATACCACCTCAAAATATGGGTTGTATGACTTCAGAATGGGAACAGACTTTGTATGAAAACTAGATAACTGTTCCTGTGGTCAAAGGAAAATGCAGAAACAGGAACTGAAGTCTTAGTTGTAATCAAGTCGAACGACTAGGTAAAGTAATACTAACTACTATTCAGAACACAAAAAAAATAAAAGTTTCATTTTAATGCTGTGTCTGGCAGTACTGTGCCCAATCTCTTTAAATTTAATCCTATTCTTTGGATTTTCCTAATCACATTTTAAAGACCATTTGTTAAATTTTACAATCCTCTAAGAATTGAAATCAGCAATTCTGAACCTACTTTCACATTAGAATCATAGAATCATTAAGGTTGGAAGAGACCTCTAAGATCATCGAGTCCAACCATCGACCCAACACCCCCATGCCCACTAAACCATGTCCCTAAGTGCCTCATCTACACGTCTTTTAAATACCTCCAGGGATGGGGACTCCACCACTTCCCTGGGCAGC
>NW_008795253.1:2571172-2572587 GCF_000699145.1 Aptenodytes forsteri | reverse complement strand
TCTGGACATGCTCCAGCACCTCAATGTCCTTCTTGTAGTGAGGGGCCCAAAACTGAACACAGTATTCGAGGTGCGGCCTCACCAGTGCCGAGTACAGGGGCACAATCACTTCCCTCCTCCTGCTGGCCACACTATTTCTGATGCAGGCCAGGATGCCATTGGCCTTCTTGGCCGCCTGGGCACACTGCTGGCTCATGTTCAGCCAGCTGTCGACCAACACCCCCAGGTCCTTTTCCGACAGGCAGCTTTCCATTAGTTTCGATTTTAAAAAGGAGCATTAATGGGCTAAACTCCACACTGCTTAGAATGTGCAATTTTCTTCTACTTTAACTTTTCATTCCATTTACTCTGCTTAAAATATTGAATAAACTCAAAAAAACAAGGAGGAGACATGAATCTTCCTTGCTGATGCATGTTACTGAACAGCATCTTTTCCTTAAATAGGAGGAGGGGTGAGGCCTGATTTTACTTGAGAAACTAAATAACAAGTGATTTGGACTTTAGTAAAACAACATGAACTACCATAATTCAGATGTGATTCTTGGTATAGTAAGCCACAAAGTGGAGGGTGATGGAAGTTTCTGTGATAAATTAATTTTTAGGCACACGGAAGTAGTGAAGATTCCGACATACGATTCTGCTAATTTTGTTAGGTGGGTTAACAAAGGTGCGTTTTACAGAGCCTCAAGATCCTTGTCTTCCTGCAGTGCCTCCAGAGACTACAGTGCTTTAAGCTAAAAGTCTCATTTCATTGTAGTAAAAATACGCATGCATGCCCCGTCCTTCAAAGCAGTGTGCAGCAGTCTTACCCTACGCCTAACTGTGAGGATATGCTGGAGAAGAAGGGAAAAAGCAGAACTTAATTTGCATGCACCTGGTATTTTCCGAATTCCTTAACACATAATTAGAGAGAACAATATGATCTCTTCTAATGGGTAACCTTTCAGTATTAAGATGAAAAATAAAGCATTAAATATGAGTCAGACGCAGTATTGTTAAGCACCTCCCTCTTCCATTTAAATTTTGTCTATGTAAGGAACACTGATCTACCATTTCTGGTATGCATCCAGAGATATGAATAATCTTTATGGCTAGGAAAAATATCAAACCAAAAAGTGAATTTATTTAGAAATATTTTCACTGAAAGGTTTTTACCAGTTCATCTGCTCATACCTTCCGAAACTGGAAAAAGCTGCAGCAGATCAGGGGAGGGGGGAGCAAGTATAAGTGAAGGGTTTTCTAGGTGGCTTATTGCAAGGTCATTGGTGTGATGAGAATTTGAATTATAGGGTTTTCCTTCACCAATATTTTTTCTTTTTTTTAACTCTGGCTACAGCATGGTAGCTAGTTATGTGGATTTCCAGTTATCCTGTTACAAGTGACTAGGCAAGTACTTCAGTATGCCCCTGCATCAA
>NW_008795253.1:2568203-2570917 GCF_000699145.1 Aptenodytes forsteri | reverse complement strand
TGTGGTTTTGACGCTGGGAAAAAAAGCAAAAAAAAAGGGTGTTTTTTTTTTTTTTTTTTACTAAAAAGGATTAAATTTTAGTAAAATGTCTCAAATAAAGTGAGTTTAACAAAAAAAAGCCTTGTAGCTAAAGCCCTAGAATTGGATTACTTCTGAAACAGAAACATGTAAATGGAAAAAAAAAAAAAACCTACTTGTGAAGAGAAAAGGGTGAATGGAAATATATCTGCTTTTATGAAATGGACTTTCTTTTGAAAAGAAGATACAAATACTGGAGTTAATATGGCCATAAACAAGATTAGGGGAATCAAGAAATTAGTATGATGTAGAGTGTACCAAACCTATCAAAAACATTTTAATATAACCTGCGCATATACTACTGTTCTCTTTCCCAACTGTGTATAGTAATTATCTCTCCTATCCGGACCCACCAAGTGGTGCATTTGAAAGCAGTACTTAAATGTCAGCTTCCATTTATTACATGATATTTATTCTTTTTTGGCTGTTTTCCTAACACATAGTCTGAGTCATTCAAACAAATTTGTTGAAAACATACTTGCAGTCTCAGTTGTGATCACGTAGAGGATGTAGAGAGTGAAGGAGGAAAGGGGCAGTTTGAGAAAGTAATGAATTGGGGTCAACTGTGAGGCTAAAATAACTATTTCCTCTCAAACATTATGGAGATACAGCTTTTGGAAAAACAACAGCTAATGTATAACTAAACCTGTTTGACCTCAATTTGTATTGTACAATTGTTCAATTACATCTGTCCAAAGTTAACCTAGGCCAACCTTGTATTAAAAACTCTAAGCCTGCACCTTGTGATTTCCTTTTGACTTGGTGCAACATAGAATCTACTTTATAGATAGCTTCCACAGCGACAGGTACAGCTTAGCTATTTACTAGTTTCTGGATGGAAGAGGCCTTCATAATACATAGCCACACTACTGCTAAAGAGTAGGTGAAAAATGGCTGTATTTTGTCATGCAGTGAGGAAGAGTCCTCATTGCATTCCTTGAATACCTCTGTAAGTCTGTATAAGGTGCACAACCTGGGAAGCTATCTATTTAATCATTATTCTGTTTTATTCATAACAAAGAATTTTACAGCCTGTACTGATAAAACTTGGCAACATATACTTTCTAATGCAGATAGGCTTTTAAGATGTGACAAACACTGAGCAGTTTACAGTGATAAAATGTTATGGAAAACTTTAGATCATAAAGTTCTATGAGCACTTGAAGGGTAGTTTCTCTTTAAGAAGACTTTACTTAAGAGTTGTGAAGGCAGTTTAAAGACTTATTTTGGATTTAATAATCCTGTTTTAATACTCTTTTAAATCTGAGTAAACTTGTAGAGACACTTAAATATATAATATTTAATATATAAATACTGGAAATAATTCACAAAGTAACAGTTTCTGAATTGCTCAGTAGTGGTAATTACTCTTACCTTCCAATTTCTTTGACTTTATAAAGAGTTAGTAGGATAGCTGACTGGCCGGTTTAAGACTTCTCTGGTTTAGACAAGACAGTACAGCAGTCCTACCTTCATTGCACTTCCCTCCCTTCCTGGGGGAGGGATGTAAATCAGTGACAGCTAAGCCCAGGGCCATTATTCAGCTACTCAAGTTCCTCACTTCCCTTGGGATCTTAAATTCCATCTCATGGCTGCTGTGGCCAAGACCACTGTTCACTGTCACATCACTGATCAGTTCTTCCTTAAAAATGAGTAGCAGGTCTAGCAGAGTGCCTCCTCTCTTGAGCTTGTCCATCACCTCAATCAGGTTTGTCCTCCAAGCATCATAGAAATCTCCTGGGTTGCTTGTGTGCTACTATGTTGCATTTCTATCAGATGTCAGGGTAATTGATATTTTTCATGAGCTGAGGCCTGTGATTGTGCAGCATTTTTTTCTTGGGTTTTTGAAGGCGTCATCTACTTACCCCTGATTGGGCAGTCTGTAACAGATGTTCACCATGATGTTCCCCTGGTTGAATCCTGACCCATGGATTTTCAGCTGTCCTGTAGCCTGTTCTACATTAAAGCTCCATCTGTTCAAGTTCTTTGCATGAAGAGTAAGCGTTGTCCTCCTTGACTTTCTCACTTCTCCTTTCTATATACTTTCTAAGCCAGTATCCATCCACTGTGGGTCTCCAGTGTGTGATCTCACCATACCACGTACTCCCAGTGAGATTGTTATGCGCTTTGATTTCTAATCCCTTGTGCTTGCTTCCTGTTCTGATTGCATTCATATACAGCTACTTAAGATGTGCCCCTGCTTATGCCACTTTTTCAGGGGGACTGTAAGATCCTCACTGTTGTTTTGTCCTGTGCATTTACTCTCTCTGACACTCTCCCACTTTTAGGCTTCAGTCTCCACTTCCCTGGCAAACCTGGCTCGAAGTCCTCCTTATGAGGCAAGCCTGTTGGCAATGATGATTTGCATTATCAAATGGATCCTGTCTCTCTCAAGCACTCTGTTTCTCAGAGGTTCTTAATGTCTTAAGAGCTGAAGTCCTGCCTGCAGCCATGTAATCTGATGTTGATCCACAGGATGTGTTTGCTCCTGTCAAAGTCTTTCCCCTGGATCAACACCTGGGCTCTGGTGTTATTCACCGTTGTCCCTGGACTCCTGTAGTTAGCTTTGATCTGCTGAAGATCTCCTTTGGCAGTATCATGGTGGCCATGTAGATGGACAACAAACAATAATATTG